>NC_133480.1:15714761-15944525 GCF_025370935.1 Choristoneura fumiferana
ATAAGTAGTTTTAGCAATTTAATGTTTTTTTTTATTAATTAGTCAAGTAAATATTTATTTTAGGAATTGTTAATGATAAATACATACCGATCTTTGAGGATTTCGTAAAGCGTATAATAGCGTAACCTACTTACCTACCTACTTAGTGGTAAATGGAGCGACTCGTTTGTTTTCTCATTTGTAATATTAGGTAAGTAGTAAGTTTGGATTTAGGATGAAGACATACTTATTTTAATATTGAAGATTGACACCCGTGGTACTAAGCCCCTGTAATTCAATAACTGTAAACCGGAATGAAAACAAAGAAAAACTGATGCAATAAAATTAAAAAATACAATTCAAACATAAAAAAACTCATTACTCAACCCTTCCAATGAATACGTTGACTCTACTAATTAATTTAGAGATTTTTCATAAATCATTGGAAATTAATAATGAATCGGCAACAGCCGTGTTAGATTCAAAATAAATATTCGAGAGGTATTTGCATAAGGAGGGATTTTAAGAACGCTTTTTAAAAAAACGTGCGAAAACAAGGATACGTACGACTTGGCCAAAATATTTAAAAAAATGTATTTTTATTTTAATTAGCTGTGGACACTTTATTCGAACTCTATAATTAAACGTGTTGGTTTTCATTATAAACTTGTGAAAATTTCTGTTCTAACTAAAAGTATTCGGTATATCTTTGATCATAATGCTAACTCCAAGAATAACCGTTCCTTGCTCTAATGACTAGCAAAAAAAAGACTATTAATCAGTAATTAGTAATTTTTATTATTATAAAAGCCGTGGTGGCCTAGTGGTTTGACCTATCGCCTCTCAAACAGAGGGTCGTGGGTTCAAACCCCGGCTCGCACCTCTAAGTTTTTCGAAATTCATGTGCGGAATTACATTTGAAATTTACCACGAGCTTTGCAGTGAAGGAAATACCGTGAGGAAACCTGCACAAACTGCGAAGCAATTCAATGGTGCGTGTGAAGTTCCCAATAGTAAATTCAAAGTTCATAGTAAATTTCAAATGTAATTTCGAAATACTCAGAGGTGCGATCCTCTGCTTGAGCGGCCATAGGTCATATTTTAGGCCATATTTTTACACTCGGACACCATGTCTTGAAATTATGTATGTAGATTAAATTTAGTATGTAGGTAGCTGGACGTCTGGAATAACACATAGACTACTTTTTATTAAGATAATCCCACGGGCTAGGGATAAAATCTTGAAATTTCAACCGCTGGATTTAGAGTGATGAAATTTTGTACAATTGTTCTTAACACAACGTCAATGAAAATCACGATATAAATTTTGGGATTTCCCCGGGAAATTTTGTAAGAGCCCGGAATTTCAATTGTAACTACCAGACGGAAAAATTGACGAGTGCGAAGCGGGTAAACTCTAGTTGTTTATAAAAGCATGTCCACATTAATCGAAACCTAACCCTTTTATCGCGCGGGAGACAGATCGGAAATCGGAACAGATGTTTTTAATATTTAAGAAAAAGTCGCCCCTCTAAGCCCCTCTCTGAGTGGTGTTTGGACGCCCTTCTTTATCCAGATAAAAAGTCATCGGTGTATTGCTTTGGTTTTCTTTTCATCATGGTATAGCGTCGATGATACTGCAATGCCGCGTAACCGACAAAAGTATCAAATTGTATGTATGTATGTATGTAAACTCTTTATTGCACATAAAAATAAAAATACAAATACATAGAGAGGAGAACAAAGGCGAGCTTATCCCTAAAAAGGGATCTCTTCCAGCTAACCTAGTTAGGAGAAAACATTTGGTTATATAGAGGATAAGCAGACAGTGAAAATTACGTGCGGTAAAGAGAATTGTATGATTTAAATTCGGATTTTCTTCCGCGTACCCTGATTTTAGAGAAGCTCGATGTTTCGGCACAGTTCGGGCAGTCGTCTCGTGATCATGGCGCATGCAACTGTGCCGAAATATCGAGCTTCTCTAAAATCAAGGTACGCGGAAAACCCGAATTTAAATCAAAATTAGTACCTAATGACCGCGATAGTCTAACATTGTGCTGAAAAGTGTCAAATTTGATATTTCGTGGTTGGTATTTAATTTTAACACTCCTGTGAAATTTTACATCTAGTCATAGGTGTACTGCCGTTTCGGCAAAATATTTTTCGCCAAATTTCACTTCCCAAAAAACTTACCGCAGTAGTTTCAGTTCCCAAACGAATCTTTAGCATATTTACATTTCGCCATTTATTCATTTGGTCAAATTATCATTTGGTACGACAAACGTTTATTGAGCAAATGTTTTATTTTGGCTAATATTGTATTCCAAAAAAATGTTTGTTCAAAATGACATTTCGCACAAACCAACCACAGAAACCAACTGCTACCAGAAAAGTAGGTTAGGTTAGGTTAGAACTGCGTCTTCCACAGAAACGAACTGCTATCAGAAAAGTAGATGAGGTTAGACTGCGTCCCCCACAGAAACGATCTGCTACCAGAAAAGTAGGTTAGGTTAGGTTAAAACTGCGTCCCCCACAAAAACGCACTGCTATCAGAAAAGTAGGTTAGGTTAGGTTAGAACTGCGCTCCCCACAGAAACGAACTACTCCCAGAAAAGTATGTCAAGTATGTCATGCGATATTTTGGAAAGAGTACGTTATGCCAAACGATACATTTTACCAAAATAATACTTGGTAATATGAAACATGACTAAGACAATAATTTGCCAAAAAAATATTAACTGTAAAATTGCGATAAGTTTTTTTGGCAAATGATTTTTTGCTAAATGATAATTTGAGTACTTAAAATATTTTGGGATGTGATACTTTCGGAAATGTTATACAGGGCATTAGCCATTGTGCACTGCCGTGTCATCGACGATACTCGTAGGTACCTACTATCGTTTTTTTGTAAGTTTAGTGTCCGAATGGGAATAAAAACAAAATCTACTATGAAAACAAATATAGTACAAACAGCACTTATCACGCTAAAACACACTCTTGCCTTGAAGAGCCCTAGATTGTATTGGATCAGTAAGATACTGGAATTATAAAAGTACATTGATAAAACGTTTATTTGCAACAAACATAACATAAACTACACAATACACATAACATAATCAAGATTACAGAAATTTGAAAAATTTGTCCAAACTTAAAAGTAAACATTTTATATTGTTTGTGTGTGCTGCAGCAGTGCAGTAAAGTCGTGTGTACATATTGTTGTAACTTTGCCCACATCGATCTTTTTGTGGTACCTATTAGATCTGATTTGAAGTATAACTATTGCAACAGTTACAATGTACTTACATAATTACAGATTTGGCCCAGATCGTTGTGAAACCAAAGAAAACTACGATTACACAGAGTTGCCCAGGCGCACGATCGCTATTCAAATATTAAAATTTGCCAACAGTATAGGGCAATTATGCAGTGGTGCAAGTGAGGAGCTGACTCGATTCGGCCACAGCTGCTGCAGCCATGACTGTCCGTCCATCTGTCTGCTCCTTTTTCATATGGTTCATCATCATCTTACGCCTCTACTGACGGTCCCGTCGGCGCGTACCGTTGCTTCTTAATAGCCTTCTCATATTAGCTCCAGTGTGTGACGTGTTTGCTGGTCGTTGGAATAGTGTATGTGCTTGTGTTGTATGTATATTGTGTTGCATTTTTGTTAGTTTTTTTCGACTATTCCATAAAAAATTAATGAAAATTAAAAATGTGGTTTGTTACAACTGTTCTTAATATCTAAGTTAATGTGTCTACTCCAATAATTATTCGTGATAGACTTTTATATTCTTTAAAAACCAACCAACTCCTTTTTTTTTCGTCGGTTAAGAAGTTCGCTATGCTCAGCTATTTCCACTAGGGCTGCAGGGCTACTACGAAATTCGAAAATCGAAGTTCGTATCGTACCGTCCCTCTCACTCTCGTATTAAATAATATAAGCGTCGGCGGGACGATACAATACGAACTTCGGTTTTCGAATTTCGTAGTAGCCCTGCTGTGCTTGTAATAACCTTGTATATAGCCAGAGCGTTTCTTCGCGTCTCTCGTGCCTTAGAGCCCTGCGTAATGACGTCACAGCGTAGCGTGCGCAGTAATCGGCTTTCGCACGACTCCCGCGCACCCATTATCCGCCTAATAGCTGCGACTTTCGCCGCGTCTGTTTTGCCCAAATTATTGTGATTAGAGCATAGAATGTTAATTTAGGATGTTGATTGTAGTTAAGATAGTATTTTGGTATTTTTTATCTATAACTCGCATAAAGATAAATACTAAAATACGTCGTCGATTGTCGTTGCGCGGGTTTAGTCTTGAAATGTCGACAAACTTTTAACCGAATATCAGTTAAAAGTCAACGTATCCTATTTTTTATATTTCATCGAATATTCACTACCCCAAATGATTAAAATGAGTATTTTAAAATCAATGATTTTTTATTATTTAATAGATAGCTAATTTGACAGAACTTCATTTCATATTTTATTATGTCATACTTTTTGAATCAAATTTAATTTTGTTGCGATCGCAGTTCTAGCCTAACCTACTTTTCTGGTAGCGATTTATTTTGTTGGGGTCGCAGTTCTAACATAACCTAACCTATTCATGTAATTGATAAAATAACTAGCAACCCTAAGAACGTAAAAAACATAATTAAGAATTTACTTATTAGGGCAACTCATAGCCTAGCAACTAAAATCTTTAAAAATAAAGATTAGCTAGGAATATCATTTAACTAATTGTAAAATTGTTATGAAATAAACAGTTATAAAAAAAATGTTTTATAATAATACGTCGAAAAAATAAACATCGATATTTATTTGTTCTGTTCAAGAATATGATGATGATAGATGTGACCTACTGTTCGACCATGACAATCAACAGTCGGATCTACAATTTGTTGTTCAAATATACTGTTATATACTTTGACTTGTGACGTTTGACGTAAAAATGCCCAAATAGATCCGACTCTGTTAATTGTCACGCGCGTGTGTTCTAATATTTTTTTTAATGTGGAATAGTCGATGAAGTAAAATTACTCCAAGAGAAAATATTAGTATTGAATATTCTACTAATTGTTTTCGATGAAATGAAATTCGATAAATAGTCTGTCGACATTTCAAGGGGCACCCATTATTTGCGATTTTTTTTATGGAGCGGAGATAGGACACTAAGAACCTATCGTCATCATTACCAGCCATAGGACGTCCACTGTTGGACAAAGGCCCCCATAGACCTCCAGTCGCTTCGGTTGGCAACGGCCTGCATCCACAGGCCACCGTGAACCCGCGAGTTTAACCAGGCCATCCGTCCATCTCGTTGGTGGTGGTCCTACGCTGCGCTTGCCGATCCGCGGTTTCTATTCAAGAAATTTTCAGCCCCAACGGCCATCTGTTCATTGCAGTGAAGCGCATCATGGTAGAGGTACCGTTAGGTACCAAAAAAAAACCGTGCGAAAAGCAAATATGTACCTACTGTTGTACTGTTATATAATATACTGTTCTTTTTCTTGACGTACAGTCACGAGCGTTAATTTGGGACCCAGTTAATACCGAATATCTGTCATTTTGTATGACAATTCAAAGGATTTTTTTACGAAATAGGTCCCGAATTAACGCTCGTGACCGTACTTGCTACTTGTACTATAGGTTGTACTATAGGTAGGTACATGTACCATCTTGTACTTGGTCATTCTATTTACATATGTATAGTCAACCAATTTCATTCCTAGACCACTACAGAACCTTGTCATAATGACATTTACGTCATTAGATAAGCGTTGTCATATATGAGAAATACATTTGTTTACTACCATTGTTTACTTCCATGGTGGCCCAGGAATCAAATACCATATATTTTAAGTCAATCCGACCACTTAAAATAGGCCAAAATGAACTTGCAACATTTGACCCTAAAAAAACAACTACAAACACGGTAATTTAAATAAGACCGTGTAAAAAACACCACATTTTCAGTCATCCCTAATATGTGTACAAAATAACTGATAATAATCCAGTATTCTTTGCTAAATTTCACTTAGAAACAAACCCTGAAACGCTTCTATACGAACCCGAGTAGCGTTAAACTAATTCACCGCTACTCGCCCTCGGAAAATGGAGAAAATGGGGAAAACAGACAGCTAGCGCCATCTGTTGTGGAGCGGCAGATAACTTAAGTATTTTCATGGGACGAGCCTGGGGTACTGAGTTACAGGCAATTCGTACAAAAATAATAAGAGTGTTGCATTTAATAAGTAACGACCTGTGAAAGTTTTATAAGTAAATTTGTAAATTAAATTGAAAAGAAAGTGTAAGTACCTAAGTATGTTAAAAAAACATAATTAACCTGTTGTAAATAAATATATTGATTTCATAAACATAAAAGATTATGAATAAAATAAAATACCTACTATAATGGTTTCTTTAACATCTAATAGTTATAATATAACATTCCGAATTCGTTAGGCATCAAAAACATTTTCGTAGTTTTTTTAAAGAAAAAAAACCACCAATGAACGCTAGAACGACACTTGAAAAAGTTTCGCAGGGTAAAAGAGCCTTTTGCGGGCACTATCCGAGATCCACGATCCCTAGTAACCGAATTTCGGCATCAGCGCGCGAAACAAAAACTGACCTACATTCGCGCCCCAGGGTTCACCCACCCCAGACGCTCCCTGCGTCTTACCCTTCGTGCACTTTCTATCATTTCAAGGTGAATTTCGGTGCATTTTTGCCACAAAAAAGTAATGTAAGTTTGTACTTACTTAGATTATTTTTGTAAGTGCATGAATAAATTATAAGGGGTAAATAATTAGGGGTCGTTTTTAGGTTACGATGAAGAGCGTTCTGTTTAATTGCTTTTGTTGTTTTTGTCAGATATTGATGTGTTGAAAAGTAAGCGAAACTTTTTGTTTCGGATGGTTATTTACAAGCCAAGTAGTTGTAAACACGATGCTGCATTGTAAATACTGTCGGTCCGAGTCGATCGCGCTGCAAAAAAAGTGCATCCTATTATCGACTAACAACAAAAGGACTTGTGCAGCGATACCTAAGTACACATCTCGATTCATCGTCTCGACTCGATCCGACGAACCGATGCCATTGGCGCGCCCCACTGTCGCCGCGGGGAGCGGGATGGTGATAGGGTTTCTCGTGTGGTTAGAGAAGGAGGTTGATAGTCATCTTAGCTACCGAGTGGCGTCCCACTGGGCGGGGCCGCGTCAAGGAGTGAGCCTCAGATGCGCGCAGTTGGAGGGGCTTCGCTCGGCCGAAGGATCGCACTGCAGTCGTGCCCCGCGCCGACATCGAGCGCCCGCATCCGTCGCGCTCGCGTCTTACGTAACAACTAATCGGATCGAACCTTCCGATTAATCAATCGTGATCGTCAATCAATCACTGTGTTTAAAAATAATAATAAGTGAACTCTGTGTACTTTGTGTTGTTTTTTTTTTGGGCGTACCTGAACAGTGTTTTGAATCAGATCCCATATGACTTTGTGAACGTTTTGGACTTTGAAAAATCTGTGATTTACTGACATGTAACATGGTGATATGTGGACACACGGTGATATTTTCTTTGTGATAACAACTCCTGTCGTGATACAGATGTAAGTGTTATTTTGATTTGTCAGTGATGTCCTGTGCAGTGCAAAAAAGTCTGTGATTTGCAATTAATATTTGAGTCATAATAAGATAATAATATGAAATTAATTTAAATATTGACTAACTATCAAATTCTGCTAAGTCTTTGATGTACTGAGTACAAATAGTATGATTAGTTCTACTGAGCAGCTATACATTTTAATATTATAGGTGTCTTATAAGAAACATATATGTATACCTACTTAATTGGACTTGTGAAAAATCTTATTGGAATTGACAAGAAAACTACTAAGTATTTAAAAATAAAATTTTATTTTGTGGTTTAAACGGAACTACACTGTTGTCTACGAAAACAAGACAACCACTATTATTGAGATCAAAGTACCTACCTAGGACAAATATGTTACACTCATGTAAATAAACAAATCATTACAATCAATGAATTTCGCAAAACTAGTACGGACTTTGAATAAACAATTAATAAACGTTTGCATCATTACCTTAAAATTGTGAAATGACATTTCTGTTCACCATTAGGTACACTAAATAAATGACCTAAATATTTAGCTACATTTAAGCGTAAAAAACAAAAAAAGAACTCAAAAAGTAAAATAAGGTAATAAGCTGTCACAACAAAAGATTAAATAAATTGAAAAAAAAAGTAAATAAATATCTCTTCATCGCATACCTACTCGCACGGCGCGCGGCGGCCGCCGATACACCCCGTTCGGACGAACTGATTGATTTGTGTCAATCCGGCAATTACCGGTACGTTTACCCTAATTCCGTGCATTTCTGGTATACCACATGCACTCAAGTAGGTGCCAGTCGTTCATAATTACAATCACACTTTCGCAACTGAAATGCGAAATAGCGTGAATTGTTTCAATTGCAATGTGATTAAATGATGATCAGTTACATTGTACCTAAGTGGTAAATGTTACCGATTTTAAAGAGAAAAAATCGCCAGTTTTTGTGACTTACAAAAAAATTAGTCTTATTAGAATAGTTCATGTTTTTTTTTTTTGTTTTTGACTGTCATATCTACTTTTAATGTAAAGTGTAGTGACAAAATAATTAAGAAATATACTTGATAAAAGTTATGCGGCTACTTTCGTAATTTGTATGTATGTATGTAAAACCTGTAGGTTTTAAATATTCGTGAGTTAATTAACGAAACTAAATTTATCAAAAAGTTTTCAAAATAATAATACTAATTAGACATCTAAATTTAGAGATGTGCGAATTAAAAGAGGAAAAATGTTGATATTTAATTATATTGATTGTAAAAACTCTGATTATTGCTTAAATCCATTGACGAAGATTTCATACAAATTGGTTTCATAGAAAGTACCTAGTAGGTATAATACCAATAGTTTCAGTTCAATCATTAATATGGGTAAGTATGCAAATGTATATAAACAATACTTTTAAATAAACAATTTCAAAAAGTTTCTAGAAAAATAAGAAAATAAAGGAAATGTTGATGTGTCAGTAGTAAAGTTTTTTCAATACATACAGCTCCGGAGAATAGTGAAAGAAATCGCTGCTTTAATTGTTATTTTTAATTAACACCGATGTTATATATCACAGTCTGTTTAAAGTCTGCAACTGTCACATAAATACTTACATGAATGATTATAAAAAAATCTTTATTTTTTCCAAAATATAATTTTTATAAGTGTCACAAAAACAATACGATTTGTTTCTACGACGTATACCTTTTACTGTTTGTTTCACTTAAACCGTGTTAGTGCGATGGGTATATCACAGATGGCGCTAGGGGAGTCTCTTGACCCCAACTTTGGTAACTAACAAACTTCGCCTGCCTGTTTTGAGAAAATTAGAACAACTGCAGAGTTTTGTTTGTTTTTGTATTATGATGTTTACAAGATAAGTGTCTCTTAGAACAAGGGAAATGACTTTCAGATTCTATTCTTAGTTATTTAATACCTATATTATTAAGATCGTTATCTATATTTTTTTACAAAAAAAAAATCTTCTGAAATGATATGTGATAAAGTCATGGCAGTCATACCTTATCTGCTATTAATTGCTGACATTAATGGGTTCGAATCCCATATATACTTTTCTGTTTTTAGTAAATCAACCATTATTCATTATTGATAAGCATTATAAAATAGCTATAATATTCTTAGATATAGATTAGATGTTTATTATTTGTCCAGTTTAATCCCTAATGGATTCTGCTTCTATCCAATTTCGAAAAATATTTCATTTCGATATATGGCATATTTCTCAAAGGTATAATAAAAATGTACAAATTAGTTGCATTGATTAAATTAAATGCAAAAATATTTTCGACGATATTTTCGATGCAAGAAAATACTTAGTGCTTTCGCAAATGATATTATGAACAGAAAATGTAGTATTAATAATAGTAAGTACTTTAGGTATTAGAATAGTTTTAGTTACAAAATTTGGGAATATAATTTTGAGTGAATTGTCCAGTAGAGGTCAACTTTTTTCCACCACAGCAAATAACAATTTATTTATATATGTATACTTAGGTGTATATATATATTTTGTTCCGTACAAGCTTACAAAATTTGATTTATATTGATTGAGCGATTTCAGCATATCAGATGCAATGTTGGCTTTTAATAAAAGCTACACGGGTTCGATTCTCTACACGCACCAAAATGATGTGTGTCATGCATGGTCACGTTTGTATGTTTGTGTTTTACTGTTACTAAGCTAAAACACGAGGCTTAGTAATTGTCGCTGTTTAATGTAGGTACCTACTTTTTATGAATGTAGGTATAATGGGTATGAATTTAAATTTAAGTTTAGATAACTATAAGTTAACTTGCATATTATTTTGCATTTTTGGAAGTAAGATTAGTCATACTTAAGGGTATCAACCAAATTAACTCCATAGTTAAGTTTACCTGACGAACTTACTTATTGATGTTATTTGTAAAGATAGTTAATTAAATTGACCCATTTGTTCACAGCATTTTATAATTTTTAATTGAATATTTTTTTGCTGACACTATTTATTTATAACACTGGTAGTCAGAATTTTAAACATGTACCAAATTTTAAGTCAATTCAATCTACAAGTGGATCAAATTTAACTTATAAATTTTGAACCGAATAAGGAAACTTACAAAATGAAATTAGTTTTATAAGTTTAAATAAAAAATCGTAAGTCGTGAGTATGAATACAAATAATACAATTATTAGTAACCACTATCTGATAAAATGGTAAACTTTGTATGGCCTATGTCCAACAGTGGCCGTTATACGGCTGATATGATGGTGATGATGATACTTTGTATGTATGTTTGTAAGTAGGGGCTAAATTCTGGATCTGCAGAACCGATTTTAAGAACTTTCACTTGAAATAATTCTAATATAAAGGCTTGATTTCATCCCAAGAGACTGGAAGGTTCCTGGATGCAGACAAATTTCAAATATAATTTTGCGCATAAATTCCGAAGAACTAACGAGGTGCGAGCCCGGGCTCGAACCCGCTACCGTCTACTTGAAAGCCATAGGTCAAACCACTAGGCTGCTACGACAATTCGCACCAATTTTCGGATTAATACATATTTCAATGTCTACAAAAGGAGTTCGTAAAATTGGTTGATATTGTTAATAGTCATAACTGACTTAGAATTTACTTAGAACTACTTAGAATTTGATCACGATGGCAAACAACGGCAATTCACAATCGAATGCTATAGCACTTTGAACATTGTTTTATTAACTTTTTTATTTATTAAACTCATTATTAAATAAGTGAAACGGACTAGTTTATAGCTAGACGTGACAAAAAAAGAATGAATTAGGTTTTTATTCACGCAGTCTAGCTCTAATCATTCTTGTGACTTCTTTAAATGTCTAAGTTCATTGTCTGGAGTTCGGTCGTTTAATTTCTTTTTTTTTATCAAATAACTATAAACGAGCATGCCGGTCACCTGATGGTAAGTAATCACCGCCGCTCATAGACACCTACAGCGTTATTTTATCAGGAATTCTTTTTTACTTAGAATCCGTTTAAAAATCAGAAAAGTAAAATTGTGAAAGTACTATTTACGGCAAGGAACTAGTAAATTACTTAATAAATAAAACAGTTGATATTAAATTAAACTAATTTTTGTTTTGGAACCTAGGTAACTGTTTTCTCGTAAGTTAACTTTTAAACATACGTAATTCTACAGACCATGTCAAAAATTTCCCGTTTTACGATTTTGGAAATTATCTCAAAAGGCTTAAAGTTTTCATTTCGTTGAAAAATTTGTGCTATACATAGTACAGTCGAATAAACTAATGTACCAGGGTGGAACCTTTTAACAATCAATTTCACTACGATTTCCTTGTCAAAAGTATGGGGTGACAACATGACATTAGTAGTAGGTAGGTACACAGGTTCCACCCTGGTACATGAACATAACAGGATATAGTTTGTTCCAGGATTGATTTGTACTTAATAAAGTATGCGAGGACTTACGAGGATGAAGAGGAAAACGTGGTAGATGTATTGATAGCAAACGCAATAGAGTACAATATTTTTGACAGGTGTTTCGTACACTTTATAAATACACAGCTTATAATTTTAGTATTGTTGACAGCCATAAAGCTTTATATGGATAAAAAAAAAGTTTGCACAATACCTCCAATATTGTTGTTGTGTTACAACAGTTTTCCTAAGAAATCTCGGTAACAGACCGGATTGATTTTAGACCTTTATTGAGAACGCTGCCGTAACGGCTGCAGGAAGACTTAGAAAATTTTCGTAAGTAGGTAGGTACTTATAATTTTTGCAAGGACAGCTTTTAATATCTCTAGATGTTTCTATTACCTATTATGTTTTTAAAAAATCACTGAAAATAATAATTACAAATCAAATTTAAAAAAAAAGTTTTTCAAAAAAATTTTTGCGAGCATCACAAAAAAGCCCGGAAATCACTCAATTCCATTCCTAACCCTAGTTATATTTTTTGTAATTCTCTGTATTCTCTTTTTAATACAAAATAAAAAAAACAACAACACGCACGTTTACCTTAACACTTGTATGTTGCATGATATTCCAACAATAACTGTTCATACCAAGCACTCACCACAGGAGTAGGCACGCGCGCTTTGCACTCTATTTTTGTCCAAACAAACGTCATGTTCCGCATTTGCGTGACAGTTTTGTTTTGGTATGCGTTACCAAACGTAATTTTTGTCTGTGTTTAAAAAATGTAAAATGTCCTATTCGTATGCTGTAGTAATTAGGTACTTAATTTGGAAATGTTTAATTATTAACAAAAATATGAAATGTAATTTTAACCAACTAGTTAACTAGTTTTAAAAATTATGAGACTATATACGTGACAATAATTATAATGATCATTATGGTAATCATAAAAAAAATATTACTTGACCTTAATTTAAATGTAATTATACTCGACTTCAAGAATTAAAATGAAGAGCGATTGACCTCTATCTCACTTGACAATAACTACAGGGGGGCTACTACGAAATTCGATAGTAGAAGTTCGTATCGTACCGTCCCTCTCACTCTCGTATTAAATAATATTAGTGTCAGCGGAACGGCAAGATACGAACTTCGAATTTTGAGTAGTACAGGGCCAGATGAGGCCAACGACGATGTCACGAACAAATAATAATAATAAAACCATTAATTTCAAGCTACACGCCCCATACAATAAACACCTACGAGTACATTATAGTTTATGAAAACACAATATTTAAAACTAATTAGGTGACAAACGCTTAGACAACATCATCCCAGCCTATATAGTATACGTCCCACTGCTGGGCACAGACCTCCTCCCAGAATGAGATGGCTTGGGCCGTAGTTCTCAATTGAATTGCTTCGCAGGTTGCACATTCCCTCACGATGTTTTCCTTCACCGTAAAGCTCGTGGTACATTTCAAATGTAATTTCACACATGAATTTCGTAAAACTCAGAGGTGCGGGCTGGGGTTCGAACCCCCGATCCTCTGCTTGAGAGACCATAGGTCAAACCACTTGGCAACCACGGCTTTTTTTCACACAGACAACATACAACGCATAAACAGATCGCAGATTTTTTTAATGATTATAATCAGTAATAAGTTAATGCAAGTTGTGATGTATGTGGGAGCTTCATTGACTAAATCTACGATTTGTATGCCTTGCGGCGCAACATAGAGCAACATTTTTTTTTAACACCCCATGTACTGTAATTACCTGTGTTGAACAAATAAATGAATTTGTATATTTGTATAAATACACAGACACCTCCGGTTGTAAGTGTTCTCTTTGTAATTACCTTTTTGCTATTAGGCGTTAAGTTATGTTAGAAATTTACCGTTAATCGATACAAGATTAATAGCACCCGTGAGATTGGTAGAAATAGTTAAATTTTTGTGGCGCATTGTTGTTTGTGTGGGAAAAATGTGGGTTATGTGTTACCGATACCACTCCGAATGATTGAAGACAGACAATAGGATATTAGTGTGTAGGTATTTGATGGTATATGTCGCAAAAACCCCATCATCATCATCATCATGTCAGCCGAAAGACGTCCACTGCTGGACATAGGCCTCCCCCAAGGCTCTCCACTCAGACCGGTCTTGTGCTTTCCGCAACCACCGCGATCCCGCGATCTTAACCAAGTCGTCGCTCCATCTTGTTGGAAAACCCATTACTTGAAAATAAAAAGAAATTTAGCGTTAAAATCCATGCGTTTAAAGTTTAATTTCACATGGCAAATTTGATCTTGAATGAACTTGAATTGATATTAAATTTGGTATAAGCAAGGAACAAAATTAACTGAAAATATTGATTTTAATTTGGTGCCATATATCTATCATAACTATCGCGGGCAAATATTTGTATAATAATCATACGAATGTTTGTACGAGTCTTGGATGTTTTTATGTATGTATATAATGTAGCTTTATATATCTATTCGTTGTCTCTAGTACCCAGAGTGTGATCTTTGCTTATTTTGGGGCTAAGCCAATTGAAGTAATTTGTTCCAAGATATTATCTATTCCTTTAAACGAGCAATTCTTGTATTATATAATCAGAATCTCGGAAATGGCTGCAACGATTTCAATGAAATATGGTATTTGGGGGTTTTCAGGGATAAAAAATCAATCTAGCTTAGTCTTATCTCTGGGAAAACGCTTCTTATCGAGTTTTAGCCCGAGCGAAGCTCGGTCGCCCAGGTACTTATTATACGTCCACCAACGAGATGGAAGGATGACCTGGTTAAAGTCGCGGGTTCACGGTGGATGCAGGCTTCCAACCGAGGCAACTGGAGGTCTGTGGGGGAGGCCTATGTCCAACAGTGGACGTGCTACGGCCGAGATGATGATGATGATGATGAAACTATCACCTTTACTTACAAAAAACCTTTTTTTTTCGGAACCCTATTACTGAAACTCCACTGTCTGTCTGTTTGTCCGTCCGTCTGTCACAGGGCTATAACAACAAATACTAAAAACAGAATAAAATAAATATGGGGGGGGGCTCCCATACAACAAACGTGATTGTGTTGCCGTTTCTTGTTTGATATTAATTAATAACGGCCACAGGTAGACGCTTGAAATATTCACAGAATCTCCCCTACAACAAACTTGTTTTTTTTTGCCGTTTTTTTGCAAATGTCTAATGTTCTATAGATAATGGTACGGAACCCTTTGTACGCGAGTCCGACTTGCACTTAACCGGTTATTAGTATTTAAAATTGCAATTTGTACGAGAAACTTTTTTGTACGCGAGACCGACTCCCACTTGACCAATTTTCTAATCACTTCCAGTAAAAGAGTCCATTTGAATGCTATGTTGGTATTTGGAATAGGTATATCTCAGATAAGATGTGATCAACATCCGCTAGTACATGATGCTTACACGCGCAGGCGTCGAATTGCAAACCTCTTTAGATATAAGTTTTAGACCAGATGGCCTAGTGGTTAGAGAACCTGACTACGAAGCTTGAGGTCCCGGGTTCGATTCCCGTGTCGGGGCAAATATTTGTATGAAAAATACGAATGTTTGTTCTCGGGTCTTGGGTGTTTATGTATTTAAGTATGTATCTATCTATATAATTATATTTATCCGTTGCTTAGTACCCATAACACAAGCTTAGCTAAGCTTACTTTGGGACTAGGTCAATTGGTGTGAACTGTCCCGTGATATATATATTATAAGTACAAACGAAACATTTGAATACACCGTAGAAAGTTCTCACAACAGTCAGAGGAGCTAGTACGAAATTTGAAAATCGAAGTTCCTATCGTACCGTCCTTTTCACTCCCGTATTAAATAGCACCAGCGAGAGCGGGACGGCAAGATACGAAGTTCGAATTTTGCACTTCGTTGTAGGAATAGGTGAAGTGGAGAGTAACTCCAATTATTTGATTGAAGCGCTTCGCTACATCTTTCATAATGCGGACTGTTATGGATTAGAATTTGCTTTGCTGGGCACAGGCCTCCTCACAGTATGAGAGAGCTTGCGCCAGAGTTCCAGTTAGAGTTAGTTTCAAATCAATCTGATCATAACTACCGTAAAAGCCAGGTTTGACTTTTCACCTCTCAAGCTCAAGAGAGGATCGTGGGTTCAAATCCCGGTTCGCACCTCTGAGTTTTTCGAAATTCATGTGCGATATTACATTTGAAATTTACCACGAGCTTTGATGGTGAAGGAAAAATCGTGAGGAAACCTGCACACACCTGCGAAGCAATTCAATGGTGGGTGTGAAGTTCCCTATCCGCACTGGGCCCGCGTGGGAACTACGGCCCAAGCCCCCTCATTCTGTGAGGAGGCCTGTGCCCAGCAGTGGGACGTATAAAGGCTGGGATGGGATGGATCACAACTACATCTCAATTTTTGCAAGTTTCAAAGGTAAAAAGATGAATCAACAAATGGTTTTTTTTTTATACGATTGGATGGCAAACGAGCAAGTGGGTCTCCAAGAGATCACCACCGCCCATAAACATCTGCAACACCAGGGGTAAGGCGTAAGATGGGATGGGATGGGATGGGAGCAGTGCTTGCATTGTTGTGTTTCGGCGAGGAGAGTAAGACAGCCGGTGAAATTACTGGCACGTGAGGTATCCCATCTTAGGCCTCTAGGTTGGCAATGCGTCTGCAATACCCCTGGTGTTGCATATGTTTATGGGCGGTGGTGATCTCTTACCATCAGGAGACCCACTTGCTCGTTTTCCATCCAGTCGAATAAAAAAGATAAAGAGGTCCTCGAATGGAGACCACGGACGGGAAAACGTAGTGTAGGGCGTCCTGAGGCACGGTGGACCTTAGAGGATTGCTGGCGGCGGATGAATGCGAGGGGCTGAAGACAGAGTGTTGTGGCGCGCCATGGAAGAGGCCTATGTCCAGCAGTGGACTGCTGTAGGCTGATGATGATGATGATAATAAGAAGAGACCGCGAAAAAGTCACTTTGAAAGACCAGTTTCAGTACTTTAGGTTCAATTAGGTTGTACGTTGTCTGTCTGTATATAAGCTAGTCATGTGTCTTTTGAAATTATGTTATTAATTGACAGCGTAATTCCAAAGCGTATCATATTTAGTCTCGTGTTTTACCGATACTTTGTTTATAATCAAAATGCCTATCAAATTCTAAGAAAATATCAAATACGCTATCTAGCAATAAAAATAATAAAATAGTATCGCATTACTCTGTTTATCGCACTAAATTGAGTCTTCGGCATATTTTCTCACGGTGGGTGCGAGCGATATTGTGCCGTATTGCATTGTGTTAGAAGTTATTATTGGGGTCAGTTGGAGCTTCTAGCGGATTTTTGTGGTGCAAGGTACAGGATTGAGCGGAGTAGGTTTGCAATGATTTAGTACAAGTTTTTGAAGATGATTCTAAGTAAGTGGGCATGGGCATCACAGCTTATGAAATGAATTAGTTTTTGCTTTAGATATGGTAAAATTGGTCTTATAAATAGTACTAATGTGCTATGACATGTCTATATATAGCACGATACATTGGCATGCAAACATTATCTTATCTAAAAAGGACTTATTCAGCTGAAACGAATGAAATATGTACATTGTTTATGTTTAAGCCAAGGTTAAATACTGTTCATTTAAAAATTTAATTTAGTTTTAGTTTCAGTGTTTGTTATGGATATTTACAACACTAGATTATAAATCGGTTGCAGGCTTGTGAGTTTAGATTGCTCTTATGCTAGTAATTTTATTAGTTGTGATTAGGTACAGCAGCGCAGGCACTGCTGCTTTATGGTGATTTGAGAGTAAGTAACGTTCTAAGGTGCGACAAAATATTGAATGGAAAATTTCGATGACATCTTTAACAATATTCATTCAGTCAAAGTAACATAAACATTACTAAAATACTATAAAACAATTTTAAGTCTTTGTGCTTGTAAAATCACGTACAACAGTTATAATATTATCTTACGTGGGAGTGGGACGAGAGAACTTGTTTCAATTTTCAATTATATTTACCTCAAAAGGGACCTTTCGACTTAAGTTAACAAAAATAAAGAAAATCATTAACGCAAAAGTAAATCTTATGAAAAACAATTTTTTGCTCGCTCGAAATTCCAAAACCCTCAGCACGCGAGTGCCGTCATCAGCTCATCCCTTGCGCCAGCCCGGTGTATAACATTGCGAACTTGACAATACTTGACGCATTGAATCGATTGGCGGTGTCGCGTTACCACTGGTCGCCGCTCACGTGTGGTGTCCGGTCGCCACCACGATAACAGGCGGATGAGAGGGCTATTGTTGGTACCATCAGCCAAATTAGTGGTCTATCAACTTTTAAACAAGTCGCTATCAAATGAATATGCCACTAAAGTCGAACTTCCAAGTTGACAGACGGGCCAATCAACTATTTTACCGACACTTTGGGCGTCTCCTGCGTTAAATGATATTAAATGATATTGTAACGCATTCCTGAGAGGAAGGGCTACGAAATAGCCCGAAACATGTCGAGCTAAACTCGGTTTAAGACGTGAGTTATCCGTTATAATAACATTTAATATGAGTGAGTCTCACGGTAGTTTCATGTTCAAAGTTCCTATCAAATGAATATGTCGCTAAAGTTAAACTTTCAAGTTGACAGACACGTCTATTGGCATTATTGTTTTATGACAAGCAAAAGATTATCAGCTTTAGGGTGGTAGACCACGTATTTGGCTGATGGTACATACGTAAGCCCTGGAAGGGTAAAATACCTACAAATAATAACCCTCCTTTGGGCAGTCGGCTAAAACATGTTTACTATGTATTTTAATTACAACAAACTGCCTAACTCTACGTACTATCTCCCATGTGTATATCCATCGTAACTATAACTCATAACGCCGAGATAATCGAATACAATAATAATCGATTCTCAGTACCCATAAGCTTTTTAAAAACAATGGTCATTGATCACACGTTTGGGCCACATGTGCGTGTAGACAGAGACAGCGCTACACGCCAAAGGGGGATGGCTATATATTCTTTTTTTTTTAGCTGCAGCACCGATTTTGCCACATGTTCTGAGTCTATAAAATCGGATCGTAAGCGTCGGGTTTTTCGGTAAAGGATTAAAACTAAACATATAAAAAAATGTGACTGACTCATCAATGTCCTGCCCAAATCCTTAGATCTACATACACTTTCGACGACCGGCCAAGTGGTTAGTGAACCTGACTGCGAAGCTTTAGGGCCCGGGTTCGATTCCCGGCCGGGGCAGATATTTGTATGCATAATACGAATGTTTGTTCTCGGGTCTTGGGTGTTTAATATGTATTTAAGTATGTATTAATCTATATAAGTATGTTTATCCGTTGCCATCCGTAGTACAAGCTTTGCTTAGTTTGGGAGTAGGTCAATTGGTGTCAAATGTCCCATGATATTTATTATTATTATTATTACTTATAGGAAGACAGAATTCTGTAATTCTGTAAAGAAGTCTTGATAGTCAATAGAAGGAACGAAACGGATATTTTTAATTCCGGGATGAGATTGAGTAGAAATTTCGTAAAATATTTTCTGAATATCGCTATGATACTCAAGATAATCATCACCATCATCATCCCAGCCTATATACGTCCCACTGCTGGGCACAGGCCTCCTCTCAGAACAAGAGGCTCAAGATAATATTTAGCTATTATTTATCTAAAGGTAAGTTTAAAGTTTCAGCGGTTCAAGGTTGTACGTTGCTTAGTATGTCTGTCAGTCAATGTCACTGTGTTACAGGTTGAATTGTCTGTCTATCCGTTTAAATGAAAATTCAGGAATCTCCCTTAATTTTGATGGGAATCCCCAAAAATTAGGTACATCTCTAAATCTCATACGCTGCATATAGAGTCGTGAAATTTGGCACTGATGTTTCTAATGCTACGTCAATCATTTGTTAATTTCAGACTAATTTAGATCCTTATGTTTTAGTAACAAAACATACTTAGAATTTATTGTACAAATAAAATAAAGGCTAATTTATTGAATCAGGCGTTACTTTGCGGAGGTCCATATCAATGAACTAAAAGAATTTCTTTGGTCACCCGCGACCTTGCTAAGCTTATGCAAGATATGCGTGTTCATGCAGTTCCTCCACCTCCACACTGTAAGAACACACAAATAATACAAACCCATCTATCACCACCACCACACTGCACTGACGCCAGATGTTAGACTGATAGCATGGTCAGCATGGTGTTCGGTTGTGTTCTTGTGTTGCTCTGAAGATGAGCTCTGGTTGAGTTCAAAACGCGTCGTTTAGTTCATTAAATAAATACTATCATGTAATTTTTGGAAATTTTCACGGTAATCCAATTAAATCACGGAATGATTTACGCGTGCAAATCCGAGGGTAAACACTTCTTTTATATATGTAAGATGAGCATAGTATATATATTGACAAAGTGAATGGCAACCGCTTGTCTTATTCGGAATTTAGTTATAATTATATACAAGCCATTGCGGTGCGTGTAAAGACATCAATAACTATTTCGAGTAATAAGTATAGAATAAAACATAATATACAGCTTTTGGCACTGTTTCAAGATAATTGAAGTCATTGGCATACCGTTGCATCGCTGTTTCAAAGTTCTATGTTTAATTCATACAACAATTAGAATTAGATGTTATTTTGTAGAGGACAAGGTTTATTTTTGGATGCAAATAAATGTGACATAGGCCATTAAGTTAAGTATTCAATGGACTACCTGGAAATATTAGTACTGTTTTTTAGGGTTTAACTAAAGCCGTAGTCCGTAGTAGCATAGTAGTTTGACCTATGGCCTCTCAAAAAGAGGGTCGTGGGTTCAAACCCCGGCTCGCCTCTAAGTTTTTCGAAATTCATCTGCGAAATAACATTTGAAATTCACGAGCTTTAAGGTGAATGAAAACATCATGAGGACACCTGCACACCTGTGAAGCAATCCAATGGTGTGTGTGAGTTTCCAATTCGCAATCATGAATCTAAAATGCGTTCATTTGTAGCATAAACTCAGTCTGATTTGGGATCATAAAGTGAAAAAAAAAGTACCCTGTGTCACATTTTCCAATGTGTCACACGTTCCACTGTGTCACGATTCGAAATCGTGCCGGTCCACAGACTAAATATATCAAACATCGCAGATCATTACGAAGCGTCACCTGCCCGCCTGTGTATCAAAACCGACAGCCCGTGCGTTTTGATATATTGTTCTATTTTTGTAATGAAATACTGTTCGATATTGACGTACAATGTTGCAAGCGACTTCAAACGCTGTCATATACAGCAATAATCAAGCAAACTATGATGTTTTTGATGAACTACAAAGAATTTGCTCACCCACGACCTTATGATAGCTATCATGCAACAATTATAAGAACACACACAAATCACACAAACCCAACTGTCACCACTAGCACACTATACTGACGCGTTACGAACTCAACCAGAGTACATCTTCAGAGCAACACAACTTCACCATGCTAACAGTTGTGAGAATTACTTTGCTTTGGTGAGCAAGGTATTTCTTTGTAGTTCATTGATAATGGAACTCCGCAAAGTAACGCCTGATTCGATAAATTATTTAAAAAGGTTTTTGTACGGAATGATTTATTTATTTTCGTCAAACTTCTTCGTATTTAGAAATTTGGTGCTTAGTGCGATATCAAAATGCTTTATTTATAAAATCGCTTTCGTAGCTGGCTTATATAAACCTTTTTAATTTTAATGTCATCCTCTTTCCTATTTGGCCAGTAACATTAGAACAAGCCCGTTGAAATTTCAAATAGCCTGGTCTTAATTTAAAAATTCGTTGCTCATTTAAATCGACATGTGTACAGAAATAAGTCGCGAGGGGAGTCTTACAGATTGAGGTTTGATGTTATTCTGATTTTAATAGACGGTTGTCTCATCTTGTAGCATAAATAGAAAAATGTTCTGAATATGCCTAATCGATAATTTTTGACAGTTACGCGAGATAGCGAGCAAATAATACGCATATGCTCTATCAAAGTCAAAAACTTGTTTTTTATTGATAAAAAAACTTTTTTGATCACAAAAAGACGTTTATGAATCATGTTTTTTAGCATTTTCTAACCTAATATGTTTCGATTTTATCTTCCGTCATATTTGAAAAAGGAATGCGTATTAATTTAAAACTGGAACGTTCGCAGCTAGTGATGTGATGTTATTAAATTACAATCGATTACGATTGTTTTATTACGAACGTATTTTAAATGCATTTTTTTTATCCAAAAAATTATAATGACACGATTGCCATACAACTTTCTACTTATTGTTTACCAAACGCCATTTCAACGTTTCGACACGTTCGTAAACTGTTCTAAATCACGTCACAACCCCAAAAAACCCGTGCGACGTCATATTTCGTTTTCTTCCCCTCCGATTGGATCGGAAACGCCGTAAGTGTCATACACGTCTTGTTTAATAAAGGGTAAGATGTTGGATTTTTTGTTTATGGCGGATTCATGGGGTTGAAGTTAATAATAAAACGTAAGAGAAAAAATGGTACCTTTGGTTGCACTTTTTGAGAATTCTTTTCGTCTTGGAGGCATTTTTATTTATCAGGAATTTTATGTCCGAATTCAACCATTTTAGAACAGTTCAGCTTGGGTGTCGATTGAATAATCAGTGGCTACAGATGCAAAGCCTTTGCTTGCAAAGAGACTATCTATCTATCATTTTTTTATTTAGAAATGCACTTTTAACTTCGTCTATTAATATTTAAAAATCAATAACTCAAAATTCGACTCTAAAGAAGTTAATTTTTGTTTATGTCATCTTATTTTTTTTATCCATTAGAACGGTTTTAAGACATCAATGAACCCCACATTCTTAACAGCTACCGATCATAAACAAACTTTTTTCCCCCTTTTTTTCTCCCTTCTCAAGACATAATTATGTCATCTGACTGTTTTAAGCCGCAGATGATTATAAATCGTCTAATTATTATCCCCTAGAGTGTTTCTTGATGTATTTACGAGTGTATTAAGCATGTGTCACTAGCTACTGTGTTTTTCATTACAACTTCTCAATACTGTTTTGACATCTAAAATAAGGTGAACGCATTAACCTTTTCTGGGTTGGCAATACGAGTTATTATGTTTTTCTTTATTTTGTGGGTATAAGTGGCCGTATTTATTTATTATCTACGAAAATTTTGCGATGAATTCAATTTAGGACAACAGGATTAATGTCACTGTGTTAACAATAGATGGCGCCAGAGAACTTGGAAAGAGCAAACTTTTTCTTGCATGCAACATAGTCACGCCGCAACCAATTGGTAAACAACAAAACAAACCAAATTCCACCCAAACACCACGCCTTACGGCTCGTGTTTACTATCTCCAAGCGCAATGAATGAACACGCATGAAATAAAAAGCTACGGCTTAATACTGGCCACACCTGCCTTTTAATAAAGTAAAAACAAACACGCGATGTATCGAATGGTATCGATAATCGCTCGTAATCGGTTAGTGTCGTGATGCGCGCACGTTAAAAGTGTCATTCGATTGTTATAAGAATATTGAAATCGTCAATTCCGTTAAACTGACGTTTATTGCTCGCTTCGATCATACGCTTTAGGGTTGCGAAAGTTGAAAGGTCATCGGTTTCGAAAGAATTGTAAGAATAAAAACATCCCACGCAGTTTTCTGGACGTTATGGTTATGAAAAAGGTAAAGTAAAAGATTTCATATTAAAAAACAAAAATAATCCTATCCATGTCGAACTGTATTAATTCTCTATAAAGTATGCTTCTATTGCTTCCACTTGTTTTACCATTAAACATAAATATCCGAGACCTTCGCTCAAAATAATCAAGCAAATTAAAAAACCTCGCAAAAACTCAGACGTTTTTTACTGACGTGTTACCTTCACATGCAAATCAATAGGACATTCGACAAAGCACTTAGCACACGTTCAAAAACCACTCGCGCAGAAACAAAGCGAACAAAACCGACGTTATCCATCAATTAAAGAACAGGGAATATCAAAGGGCACAAACGAAGAACCGCAACAGATTTCCGAACGAACAAAACGAATGACTAATATCGGACAAAGTGCAAAGTTGTCGATAACGCATCTATGGCAACAAAAGAAAAATCAGACGATTCGAAAAAGGAACGCGACGGTTGAGTTATGAATTCGTATTTGAAATTTTCCGACTCTTGCTACATTTTAGCGATCATGATTGTGTATAAATAATTAGTTTTGAAGCCATAAAAAGAACTAAAAGGCATCGATTGGGAGGAAACTAGCAAAGTTTCTGTCACGAACGTTCCAATGCACGATAGATTTTACTGTTAGTATTGACTGTATCGCGCAAATTTGGACGGCCGATTCTCAAATCGAATCCCGTTCGGTAATAATCTTTAAGCCGTTGTTATAAGGGCTTTAAATGTCGTTATTAAATGCAAAGTTATGTTTGTTTTACGTTTTCTTCGGTGTGTTTAAAAAGTTTCGCCGTGTGAGGGTACGGTGGGGTTTCGTTATATTTATTATGGTGATAAAATTGTTTGCGGCCGTGTTCTTTCAGTTATTGTCGAGCACCTGTCTTCGAATTTTACTGTTTAGCATTTATCGATAAAACGAATCAATAAATCAAAATTATTATCTAATCGTTAGTGTTGTAAAAGTCAATTGAAGTTGGCTGGTTTTGTGAGATTCTGAGCCAAGTCGTTTACCGAATGTCCCGCCGTTAAGTTAGCTATGTAAAACAATGACAGTTTTGAATGCTTAAAATTAATAGGGGTAAAGTCTAAGTGAGCCACTCGACACGACAAATTTACAATTCTAATACACTTGTGATTCGGCACGATTTATTTTGGCCGAATTTTATTTCGCCGAAAAATAAAGTTGTTAAGGGGGACTCGGCTAATAGAGGTCGGCTCACGCGACCGCTTCCGTAGATCTATCGATAAGCGGTATTGACAACGCTCGAACAATGACACCCTTAAAACTATCGCCGTTGAGTTTAAAGTTCTCCGGTTACAGCAGCGGCAAAAGGTACGCGTTCGATTTTCAAGTCGCCCCTTATCTTGAATTTTCGGTAATTTATGAAGTCGTTTTTTTTTTAATTTAGAACATAAAATTCTTTGATCGATTGAGCGCGTAAAACTAGCAGGTACCTACCAAGTTTTAGTGACTGGCTGAAAATAATCAGCTCGATTAAAAAAATGTGACTTGTCTGTACCTATTTAAAAAAAAAAACTAACGATGCTGGAGTCAATGCACTAATACCTACGTGCCGCCCTTATCGCCCCTAATGAATATTAACTAATATCAAACTGTTATGTTGACTGGCTTGAAGTGGGTGTTTCTGTCTGTATGACTCATGGACCTCAAGGATTTTCAGGTATTTCGGGGGAAATCAAATTAACCTCCACACTTTAAACACAATCTTGAGATTGTTATTTAAGACGTGAATGTTTTACTTTCAAAACTAAAAAAAAATACTTTTTAGGGTTCCATAATCGAAGATGAAGGGTGACAAACGGAGCCCTATCAATGTCGCTTCACTTTCCGTCTGTCTGTCTGTCTGTCTGTCATAGGGCTATATCTCAAGAACCGTAATAGATAGACAGTCTCTCTGCGGTTGTACCTTATATGATGAACATAAGAAGAGGTAGTCAGTTTAATTTATTTTTGGTGTATAGGTAACTCTTTAGTATTTTTTTGTCTCTGACTGAACTGATTCCACGTTGCGCAAGCTCGACTCGCACTTGGCCGATTTTTAAACTAACTTTCAAATTCAGATGTTTTAAAAATAGTAAAATAATCATTTATATAAATTCACTTAGCTTTAAGGTAAGTCTGGCCAGTCGTAAAAATCGCCCGTCTTCAAAATCCAACTGTAAACTGCAATCCGACTTTCATAAAAACACTGGGCGTTCAATCATTCCAAATCCAAACTCGTAATTAAAACCAAACTAGCCTACCGATTAATGAATCGATGGCGAGAATCGATTGCGTTCCGTGCGGCCGTGTAATCCTGTTTGCATATCGCCGCACGAAAGTCCCGCACTTATCATGTTTATTGATTGACACGCCAGTAATTCACAGGTACAACCCTAGCCGCCGCCTTAGAGGTGCAGGGGACAGGAGAAGTGCGATTTTAGGATATCCATCTGAATAAAGTTACAAGTAGGTATGGCGGAAGGTCCGTGCCGCGCAAAATGCGCACAAATAGGATAATAAATAAATAGGATAAATAGGATAAGAGAAAATAGGATGGACCCATCTCTTCCCATGGGTATCGTAAACGGCGACTAACAGTGACGGTATCTCTAATATTGGTTACACAAAATAACAGGAACTTTCATGAAAGACCTTAAATATTTGTGACCAATTTTCTATAAACTGATAATATATTTTAAACACATGCTCCGCGGCCGTCTAAATTTTTGTGTCAATATGGCTTAAGTCTATTTTTTTAATGATACTAGCAATCAAGTACGATGGAATAGATAATAATAAAAGTGTTGTTCTGATCCTGGTGGAATTAACCGCGCAGATGTCAGTAAAATTCCACGTAAACACATCACTGTAAATCGAACGAACAAAACACAATGACTTGATAACATAGATAATAACAGCATCTCATGTAAAGTACTCAGCACACTATCCCCCGCTTATCGCTCCCGCTCCCTCCTGTACCTCGGGCAGCAGTTTCAAATTTACAAGTCGCGGTTTACGGCTCTTTGTTTAGGTGGCGATAAGTTAGTTTTTAGGTGTTTCGGCTACATGCGACTGTTGTACGCGAATAATCACTCGTATCACCGATGCCTATCGCAATCACGATTCTTGACCCTAGTTTGGAATAGTTTAGTGTCAGTTGGTATTGATTTGAATGTAGGCGTGTACGTTGACGATATGGTGCATATTCGTAGATAAAGGTCGACTGAGTAATTACCATTTACGCGGATTGGCTTGGCTGGTAGACAGGTCGCTAGATTTTGATAAAGATAAACTTCTAAATATTGCAGTGATTAAAATTGTTCAACAGAATTACTTAGAGGAAACTTTTTAAAAGCAATCGACAACAATAACGCGGAATACAGTACTTCGTTGTTTTTCCTTTTTGCACAATCAAGAGTATAAACAAACAAACAACTAGACATCATCCATGGGATGTAGACAGTACTAGCGTGTACGAGATTGAACTTTATTACAACACCACTTTAATTCCACTTTCAAACAATTACTTCGACAGTGTTGCTATTTCTCTCGCTTAACAAAAGTTCTAATGAGTCTTTATGGGTTTCAAGGCAACATGCCGTTACCCTAACGCAAAAGGCGTACACCGCCATCTATCGGCGGGTAACTATATACAAGCGTCATGATATCGTCAAGGTAGAGATGTCGAGAGATTGAGATTTATTACATCTGTAGAAAAGATTTTTCAATTGTACAGCGAAATACAGAAGCCTGACCTTATGGTAGCACATTAAGTCTGAATACAATCGAAACAAAAAACGGAATCACACGCGAAAACGGAATCAATCGTTGCCGTCGATTTTTCACGAAGCTGTCAATCCGAGCATAACCAAATTAGTTCCGACACGAACAAGTGCCTTGTCCTGACACAATAGCATCGATACAAGCCCCTTTCTCTTTTTCAGGGGTGCACAATAAGAAACGAACAAAGGGCACGCGATATCGATTGCCGTTTCGCTAGCGAATCGATTGCAATGTGCCGGACGTTGGGGTGATCCGTGGTCGTCCGGATGCACCCGACAGGCGCCGCGAGCCTGCCTGCGCCTGAGGCGGAGGTGCAAGCTATGCACTCCATGGACTGGCTCTTCAAGAAGGAGAGGATATATCTACTCGCGCAGTTCTGGCAACAGGTAACTGTCTAGAACTTTAGCAATTGTCTAAACTCATCATCATCGTCGTATAAGCCGTAGGACGTCCACTGTTGGACATAGACCTCCTCCATAGAACTCCAGTTGCTTCAGTTGGAAGCGGTCTGCATCCACCGTGAACCCGCGGCTTTAACCAGGTCATCCGTCCATCTCGTTGTCGTTTAGATAATAAAGTATGGCTGGTTGGCGCTGCGTAGAGATGTAGCTTCACTGTGCATCCTCTATCGCATAACGGGGAGTGCTCCGAGGACTTATTCGGGTTGATTCCTGCCGCAATCGTTTAACATCAGGCGATCCATTTGCTCGTTTGACCCCATTACCATAAAAAAAGTAAAGAGAAAATATTTGACTATGTTATTATGTGTAATGATCAAACCCAAAAACTGTTCTATCACCCATGAAAAGCTGTATATCTGTGAGTAACATAAGCTTCCACTAACGAGATGGACGGTTGACCTGGTTAAAGCCGCGAGTTCACGGTGGTTGCAGGACTCCTCCCACCGAATCAACTGGAGGTCTATGGGGAAGGACTACGTCCAACAGTGTTACTGGCTATGGCTGATATGACGGGGATGATGATGATGCCAGTTTTCTATAAACTGATATGTTTTAAACACATGCTCAGGAGTCATCTAAGCCGTAGGGCTGGTATGATGATAATGATGAACAGGCTTTGTTTTATCTCGGGAACGTGGTGACTGCATGGGACACAGAATGAGAAACAGCTAAGTATGTATCTAGTTGTCTTTATTGATTTGAAGAGAGTTAAGTTGAGTAAAAGTGAGATTGATGTTGATATAAATAAATCGTTCACCCCTTTTTTATTGTTATCTTGATGTACCGCGTATATAAGATAAAGTCTATCCAGGTCAGTCCCACAATTATATTCGCTAATCTTAACACAAAGAGAAAGAGAGCAAAATAGAGAGTAAGATAACATGACAAATTATTGACACAACGGCAATGCATCTGCATGTCTTTTTATTTACTGACCAATGATAGACCTTTATCGCATTGATGGTAAAAATTGCAGATCGGGTTAAAGATGTAGCCTGGTTCAGTCTATTCGATCTGATCTTCGTCTAAGCAGAGACATGAAATCACTAATATCATAAATGTTCAACAAAAAACTTCTAGCAAGCGTTAGACAGGTCAAATATTAATGTTAATAAAGAATCTAATCTTTAAATTTAAAACTTGTAATTTCAAAAATCATGGCTAAGATGTTCGTTTTTCGCAAACTGCCTAAAATTCAATAGAATACCTATATTCATCATCATCATCCCAGCCTATATACGTCCCACTGCTGGGCACAGGCCTCCTCTCAAAACAAGAGGGCTTGGGCCATAGTTCCCACGCGGGCCCAGCGCGGATTGGGAACTTCGCACGAACCATTGAATCGCTTCGCAGGTTTGTGCAGGTTTCCTCACGATGTTTTCCTTCACCGCAAAGCTCGTGGTAAATTTCAAATGTAATTCTGCACATGAATTTCGAAAAACTCAGAGGTGCGAGCCGGGGTTCGAACCCACGACCCTCTGCTTGAGAGGCGATAGGTCAAACCACTAGGCCACCACGAGTTCCCGAATACCTATATTGTTTTCATTCAAATAAGTTTGACAATAGCCAAAAAAAAAGTTACTGCACTTCGCAATCTGCTAGAGTTGTTCGTTTGTAAGAAACGTAACAAGAGCTATTGACATCCAAGGTTATCTGGACCTAAGAGTTCGCATAATAACAACACAGTTCATGTATAAATAAAATGGTAATCATTTAAAAGGGCTCACAGAAAAGTTTGCCTCGTATTCGAAGACTTTTTTACTTAACTTCATCGACCTAGTTAATCTAAACTTTATTCCGTTTAATCAAATAGGTTTGAGTAGAGTACAGTACAGCCGTTCAATCACACCACTAATAGCAGGGTCACCAATTACAGACCAAATACTATCGACTATCAAGAGATACAAAATCAATTTAGCAATTCCACATTACCCGCAATTAACCTCGCCCCTAGAAATTACCGATACCACCTCAATTATATCTATTGTTTAACTAACTATTGTTTCGTATGCTAATATCTGATCGACGTCAACGTTACATATTAACATGGAGGGTTCGCTTTGTTTAGAAGTGCGAGATGATTTCGAATTTCGAAAATTCGAGAGGCTCCTTAATAGATATTGGCCAGTGCGAAATGAAATATTTTTTTAAATAAAACTTCCTATTCGTTAAAAAAAGTGTTTATTTTTAAAGTTGCGCTATAGTGGCATGTAAGAGATATGTCGTAAGTGCAATTTGCATCGCGTCTACGTTCGTCAAATGTGTAGGTGTGTCTATCTCCTGTTTGTTCTACACAATTATCATGAGGTTTTGTCCTACTATTGTTCAGTATGTTAATATCAGTTCTAATCGCCGGCGTTACGACAGTATTCAATTGAGATCTGTATCTGCTTAATACTGTATTATCTACAAATGCAACAGGAAATTGCAGAATACAAAAGGATGTAGGATTTTTAATTTATTTATCGATTTTAACTTGAGCACAAGGAGCTCTAGTGGTTTTTTCCAAAAAATAATATAAATGTCCAAATTTTAAATTAAAGTTAAAAACCTTTCCATACTAATAGTTATACAAATTGGTATGTTCGAAGTGTACGTCATGAAAAGGGTCACTCCATTTTGAATCAAAAAATCCTTTAAAGGAGCGTTCAACCAAACCATTTTACACCAACTTAATATTTTGAAGACATCTTGGTTTCTGTCAAACGGTGTGTAATTAAAAAAGTAATATTCCATACAGAACCGTACGACAGATAAAAAATGTTGTAAACAACTTTTTGTCACAATTAGCAGCACAATAGACGACATTATCGAGCTCTAATGACTGGTGATCTATGACAGTCGACACTGATGCTGTCAGTGTCGCAGTGTCAGAGGATAATTGCACGCAAGACGCAAATTCAATCTTGTATCGATTAGCATTGATTATTTTAGCGCTAAATGATGTCGTGTTTGCATGGTTGTTTACTATGCAGGAAACTAATACTTAGTATCAAACAAATTCAAGATAATCGACTGGTAACCTTGCGCAACAGCTGTTTTTCACGTGATTTGTGATTTTGGCCACTTTGCCACGATTATTTGGAACATTTAATCATTTATCGGAATCAAATATGTAGATGCTATCACCAGAAGCGCTATTGGTAACTCTGCAAGACACATACAAGCTATTACAGGCCACAAAAAAAAAGTTGCAGAAATTAAATATTTTTACGCAAAATGGGCATGCGATTGGCTACAATCACGTCTAGTAATACGTAAAGTTGTGATCTATGGTAGAGCAGGCTTCTCTAGTAGATGCTTTATAAGTCAGAACAACAAATATCAAAGTTAAATTAAGATAAACAAAGCTTTCTATCCACAACAACAATACTCATTACAATGTCTCAGCGAAAAACAAAACACGGCCGCAATACACCGCCAACGTCAAATTCTAAATTCAAACATATTCGCCGATATTACCCGAGTAAAATATGAACAATAGGGATTAAAATTGCCATGCGGAATAAATATTCATCCAAGGAGCCCGATGCGTCCACAGATACTGCATGAATGCGCGCCGATAGTATTGTGTACTGGCCAGTAAGAACTTTGATTAAAAAGGTAATTCAGAATTCAAATTTACATACGCCGTGCCACGAATTGGACTTATCGAAGAGCTAATTTTTATAAAGCTTGCCATGTACCTACGTAAAGAAAAACGAGAGGTAATAGGTTTAGCTACAGAATTAAAAAAAAACCCTAATTGTGAAAAATGCGAATCGAAATAGTAGGTTATACTTTTTCACCTCTAAGACGCCAAAAGAAAACCCAATTGGTCTTCACTACGTAATCATTCATCTACCACACCACAGTGTTGTATCTTGTAAACCGTACTGGATAAGTGCCGCAGAGTGTGTCTAACATATCTACATTATAACATATGTAAGTTAAAAATAATAATGTAGAAATAATTGATTTATTTGGCGTTTTTGCTCGAGCTTTATGATGACAATTGCATGAAGGCACAGAACTTTATCTGAAAGAATTTAATTTGCTAACATCGTTCAGCACTGCTTTCTTATTGATGGATCTTTTTTCCTTGCACCGCTCCGCTTTCTCGTACATCTCTAGTGAATGGACAGCTTGAATATGTTTATGAAACCAATTAATGAAATATTGAATTATTAATTTATTGAATCAGGCGTTACTTTGCGGAGGTCCATATCAATGAACTAAAAGAATTTCCTTGCAAACCCGCGACCTTAAGGTTAAGGAAATTCTTTTAGTTCATTTATTGAATTATTCACAAAAAAAAATCAATTCATTCATTCATAAAGAAAAGAGAACAAATTATACTGCCAATACAAATAATAATAATATGCCAAGCCAGCTACGCGCCGACGTTTAAAGTTATACAGCCGTAATTGTACGTCTACGAATCAATTAAATTTTCAATTACCGTATTCAATCATCCTTATTAAACCGATGTGACAGTAAAACTTTATATAGTTTTCTATCAAAACCAATAGCTATAAATGGACCATTAGCCACCCATCTCGAGGCACGTTTAAAACTATACTTAACAACCGCTGAGGGCTTTTCAAAGGAACCTCTTAATAAAACTAACAATTATCAACTATAAAAACGGGCCAATAGCCGAGAATGGCAAGCTTTATAGTTCGTAAAATCGAACAGGAATCGACAGATGACTCTGAAATTATCTGAATACCGAACACAATTATGAAATTGAATTTTGAATTTCGAACGTCGTTTACCTTGAAATCGAAGAGTGGCTTGAAAAAAATAGAACATTCCACTAACAATTTGAAATTCATGCGTATTTTTACGGCATCTCGCTCTGGAGTATTTAACCAAAAACGCAATTAGAATGTGATCGGCGATTGCCCACATTTCCCTAAGCCCTGGAATGCGATCGGTTCCCACAACCTTGACGTCACGAAGAATGTGTCCCGGTTCGGGCAAAAAACTGCAAGCTTTCCCATGCCGTGTCAATTCGGGATAGACACAAGGTCGTTTTTTTTAAAGTTTATAGCAATTTTACAAGTCTACTGGTGCCAGTACTACATTGTTGCAAATACATATCTACAATTAATGGCAAATTTAAAAACCGTATGCACTGTATGCATGAGATATTATAAGGCATGAGGCAACCAAACAGATGAATGATCTATGCACTGCCTACTCTGGAATTAATTTGCAAAATACATTTTTTATACATACTTAGTTAAATTATTAATCTATTGAACCACTGAATTTCGAAAAACCGTTCATGCGTCACTGTGAAATGGTAATACCACGGGTGCAACTTATTTATTATTTATACGAATAGGTATTTCTTTAAGAATATTCCGCCTGTAATTATCTTATTAGAGAGCAAAAAGTAAGACAGCGGTGGCCAAATGAATGATCTATGCACTGCCTACTCTGGAATTAATTTCCTTTGCAAAAAGTTTAATATATTTTTTTTTCTTTTAGGATATTTAGTTAAGATTATTGGTTCTATTGAACCAACTGAGGCGTGAGCGATCCACCATGGAACCTTTTCACAGGAAGTCTTATAGCGTCATCGCATTCTCTGACAAGGAAAATCGTGGTAATACTTACGGGTGCAACTTATTTATTATTTTTACGAATAGGTATGTTTCTTTTAGAATATTCCGCCTGTAATTATCTTATTAGAGAGCAAAAAGTGCAAGACAGCGCCGTGGCCGTAAATGAGGAATTTTACCGCACAAACGAGACCCACAAAAACTCTCAGTCTGTATTTAAAAATCGATTGCAACCAAAAAATTGTCACTGACAAATGATTCGAACGCCTTGCGGTCGAAATTACGAATTCAAATCTTCGAATTTCGAACAAAAACCGCCATTAGGTTTTTTCGGCTGTCGATTTTCGGGGCTAATCGTGTTTTTTGTCGATACGCCCGTTAATCGATGCTCACTAATTCGATTTGCGCCCCTCCTACCGGCGAGGTAGGCGTAACCTATCGATCGTCTAGTCGGATCGTTGCTCAAATCGATTCCGTATTCGATACGGATTTTGGAGCGTACCTAAATTTTTTATTTCAACTCCAAATTTGTTACATTTACGGGTATTTCGTGAAACCATATAAAAATAAAAACTGAGACATGGATGCACAGAAAAACCAGAAAATGAGACCAGCGCTGGGAATCGAACCCAGGTTGCTATAACCCCTGCACCGCCGCTGGACAGGAATAGACTCGAATCTTTCCTATGTTTACATATATCGATTGCTTATTTCACTACGCTACTTATGCAGCAGATTAGCGACATCTATGTTCTTCTTCTTCATCTAGAGGACCTGGGTTCGATTCCCACCCCTGGCACTCTTTTCTGGTTTTGTCTGTGCAGCACACTGTCTCATTTCTGTATTTTCGGTACAAGAAAAAGTTTATTAAGAATATTATAATTTTAAAAACATGCTTGTTAAACTAGATTCCAATAGTTCTTGGTTTATTTATTTTATCGCCTAATTACCCACTCTGCTCAGAGATAACAATTAAAATTAATTGTTTCTTAAACACAATTTTCTTTACAAAAAAAAATGGAAAATGATACCTATCTAATAAAGTTAGTGGTCGTTTCTGAGTTAGGTAAGTCAGTAATTGTTTTCACATCCCATCTAGGGTTTAAGTCGTGAGTAGATAATCCGGTTAAAGTTAAACCTTGTAGTTAAATTAAAGTTCAAGTATACCGCTTGCCCGAGCGTGTCGTTACGGTTTAACGTAATTGACGCTTAACGATAATCGACTCGAAACAATCGATTATGGTTTTTTATTTGAGTTGATGAGCTAGTTTTTTGATAGATGTTGGTTCGATGGTGGTTTTACGATTAAATCGATTATTATTTCTTTGAGTGCTTTGTTTAATTTGATGTGTCAGTAGTGTAGAATTGAACAAATTAAATTACTTAATAAATTATGATTTCTTATTATCATTAAAATGAATATTATACCTCAATTCTGTCGAGAAACACTCCGGCTTGTTAACAGCGAATAGCAAGCTTTATTGGTATTAGAAACAAAAGACAATCACACGGCATTCATTTTAAATTTTAAAAATCGAATGTTTTGTTTTCGAATACTTTCAAAACGAAACCCTATGTTTTCAAATCTCAAGCAATTTTGTTCCTTTCTAACCAAATTTTGCACAAGAGAGAAAGGAATGTAATACACTGCACGCGACTGAGATTATGCTAACGCTTTGCAATATCTGCAGTCGGATATTTTAATAATATTTAATTAGTTATGTGCAATCAGGGTTTTAATTAAGGAATAAAAGTGAGACCGCTGCGATTTCGCAAGCTTACTGAATATTAACACACAGTTCAACCGGATGATACGATAATTGCGTCGTTAATCCGCTGATTGATTTTATAAATGCACAGGTCGTAGATTAATAGATACGGAAAACGCTTAGCATTTTTATTTCAAACGGGTATTTCTATCTTGTAACCCTTTTTATTTGTGGCTAATAGTTGATCGTATCAAAAATATCGCTACATACAGCTAAAGTTTTCTCTAAATAGAAGAGTACGTTAGAAATATTACTAACTAGAGTTTACCCGCGGCTTCGCACGCGTTAACTATTCGATCTGGTAGTTACAATTGAAATTCCGGGACTTTACAAAATTCCCCTGGGAAATCCCAAAATTTATATCGTTATCTTATTGAGGCTGTGTTGAGAACAACTGCACAAAATTTCAAGACTCTAAGCCCAGCGGTTGAAATTTCAGGATGTTATCCCTATCCCGTGGGAATATCGGGATAAAAAGTAGCCTATGTGTTATTCCAGACGTCCAGCTACCTACATATCAAATTCCATGACTAAGCCCAGCGGTTGTTATTTCATAATTTTATCTTTATCCCGTGGGAATATCGGGATAAAAAGTAGCCTATATGTTAATCCAGGGTATATATTACCTGTATGCCAAATTTCATGGAAATTCGTTCAGTAGTTTTTGCGTGAAAGAGTAACAAACATCCATCCATACAAACTTTCGCGTTTATAATATTAGTTGGTTTTCTTGACTTTTTCCTACCAATTTACATAAATCACTTCTTCATCCCAGCCTATATACGTCCCACTGCAGGGCACAGGCCGCCCCTCAGAATGAGTGGGCTTGGGCCATAGTTCCCACGCGGCCCAGTGCGGATTGGGAACTTCACACACACCATTGAATTGCTTCGCAGGTTTGTGCAGGTTTCCTCACGATGTTTTCCTTCACGCAAAGCTCGTGGTAAATTTCAAATGTAACTCCGCACATGAATTTCGAAAAACTCAGAGGTGCGAGCCGGGGTTTGAACCCACGACCCTCTGCTTGAGAGGCGATGGGTCAAATACTAGGCCACCACGGCTTAAATCACTTCTTGTTCATACACTATTCATGAAAAATTTGCGTATACCATTGTTTATTCAAAGGAGACGTAAATCTCTTAAATTGTACAACTGCATCCTAATGCTGAAGCTATCATATCGCTAGATGGCGTTAGTAACGAGAGGTACGTTTGACATTAAAATCTTGCTTGTGATTGGCTTATTTACTTATTTAACAAATCACACACGTGAAATCAAACTGTGAAACGGACCTCACGTTCTAGTGCCATCTAATCTCTCACAAAACCCTCATTTAACATAAGATCATCATCATCATCATCATCACCATCAGCCGGAAGACGTCCACTGCTGAACAAAGGCCTCCCCCTTAGAACGCCACAATGAACGACAACTCGCCACTTTCATCCACCCACAACTCTCACGCTGTCGTCAGTCCACCTGGTGGGAGGCCTGCCAACGCCTCGTCTTCCGGTTCGCGGTCTCCACTCGAGAACTTTTCTCCCCCAACGGTTATCTGTTCTTCGAGCGATGTGGCCCGCCCATTGCCACTTCAACTTGCATATTTTTCCAGCTATGCCGGTGACTTTAGTTTTTCGACGAATTTCCGTATTCCGGATTCTATCGCGCAAAGGAACTCCAAGCATAGCTCTCTCCATAGCTCGTGGCATCACTCCAAGCGACCAACAGTCAAGATTCGTTTGGTACAAACATAAGATACGTTTGGTTACTGTCCCTTCTTTTTTGTAAAATTATAGCTTAGTTCGCCGTTGACTTGTAATTCATAGCAATAATAATATATTTTTGAACTTCTCGTAAGCAACTGAGTCAGAAGTTTTTCCCCTGCCGCGGCGAACACGCGATCTTTCGATACATCGGCTAATGATGATGAATCGTGAGTTTCGTATCGAATTGTTTTAGTTTTTTATTTACATTATTGTGATACTTTTTACTGCAAAAGGTCACATCACAATAGTTCGATAGATTTTTTTTGCTATGACAAGTAATACGATTAAAAAACACATGCTGTATATTGTATAAATTGTGTTCTCTTTTCGAACTCTTATAAACAAAGTTGACGATCGCTATTATATAAAAAATAAATCACAATTACAATTTTAAAACCGCCCACGGATTTAGAGGAATCGAGATAAAAAGGCGCAATTTTTCAAATTCGAATTCGGAATTCGAAACAAACGGTCGCGCGCTGGCTCCGAGCATTCCGCTTAATCACGGGACTTACCGATTAATTATCGATCGCCACCGATTAATTATCGATTGCTACTGATTAATATCGATTGATGCCGATGCATCGCTAATGGCGGCATAGATTAACGATTATATTACGGTAAGCGACGGTTACAGATGTATTAGAATTAGTTTCGAAGTGCCAGTTTAAAATAACTTATTTGAATTTATGGTTATGACATGCGCTTTGGCGTCTCAATGTAATAAGACATTCTAGTCAGAACTAAACACATGTTATAATTAGCAAAATTGTAGCTACCTACTTGTCACTACAAATTACATTAACAGTAAAACTTTGTTATTGAAGCTGATTTTATAGATCATGTGACTAAAATAGCTATTTGTTTACATAAGCCTGTAGTTTTCCCGTTTTATGTCACGATTCTTCGTAAATGTCGAATTAAAAAAATGCGACACGAACAAATCAAAGAACTAGCATAATAGCATTATCTGTTGCTTAGCCAAGAGAGACGACAAAATGTGGACTTGAGAAATTAGACGAAAGTCTAGCTGATGCGTACCTTGCCTGCGTTTCGTTCTTAGATATATAGTACCTAACGTTAGAATATCGAAAACAATTTTGTACGCAAATGCTTACAGCGATAAAACGTGCAGTGGTCTAGCGGTCACCCGTAAAACCTTGTTCGCAATAAGAAACCGTGTAACATAAAAATAAAAATATTGGAATGCACAGAATCCACGATATCGCAACATAAAAAACGTGGCGTCGTTAAATCAAACGAAACGCGCGGACGGTATAAATAGGAAAGTGATCAGAGCGAGTGACATTCGTCGGATTGAAAAAAAAAATCTACAAAAACTCATAAAGTGCTCATAAACACGAAGGAGGTAATAAAAGAGGCAGTCCGGTGTCGTCTCTCAGCTGTCGCGCGCTATTTCCGAACGTTCGAAAATCGAACGCCATCGAACCGCGAGGGGGATATCGTCGGATTTTAAATTTAGAGCGTCCGTTTGATTTTTGTTTTTGAAGCTGGCTATCGATATGTTTTGTTTTATTTCTCAAAAAGTAAGTAAAAGAAAAGGCGCTGAAATCGAAACTGCTTTCTACAACTACACTTTATGATAGGTGTAGTGTACTTATTTATTTATTGACTGGGTAACTATGTAGCCGTTGACCGCAATTTCCTTAGCGCCCCGTGGGAACTTTACGTTCCCGGGATAAAATATTGCTTACGCTACTCGCTGAAAATAAAGGCTTCTGTATGTGAAACAATTTTAAAATAAGTATGTTTAGTAGTTTATGCGTTTTTCCTTTATCCACAAACACAATGAAATTACATACCATAATAGTTCAGATTACTTTAGATATTAATTTCCATACAGAGAAGAGTCATGTCAAGTCTTATTAGTCGATTAAAATCGTTTTCAAAATAATACTTAATCATGTTAGCTCTGTAGCGTGTTAGCTGGCCAGTTTGAATTCAGCCTAACTTTTATCTTAATTTATCTCCATAGACTACGTAATTTAGGCGCGAATTTCAAAAGTTGTTTACACGCCGCTTCCGCTAAGCGTTTTTAAAGCGCGAGCGTGCCAAGTGGGTGAGTGTCAATGGAACAAGCGTATTTTCGTATAAAAATTAATAATTCGTCTTGTAACCGTTGGAAAGCTCGCTGGTGATTTCGAAAGCGTTCCGATTGTTTCTATTTTCGAAATTTGAAATTGTTAATGTATTTATTGTTTTCGAAACCGTTGATACTCGGTTCTTAACTTTCGTTGATAGATACACGGTTGTTTTTTGTTAATGGCCTGATTATTGTTGTTTATTTCGGTATTGTCAGTATTTTTTCCAGCGTTCCTCTATTCTATTAGTCATGTATTCGTTGTCATGAGAATTTTGTTGCGACAACGTAAAATACGTTCCAATATGTTTCAATGCGAGGTTGTGATGAATTATTCTTTTCAAGATCTACGTCTACAGATGAAAATGAAGCCAACTAAAAATGTCTACTTTTATCGTGGTAACGAAATTGACTTTTCGATGTCTTAGATACAAACCTGAACTGCTATACCAATAGAGTACTCTAGCTTTATATTATTCTAACATAGTAAACACACACACACACACGCACGCACGCACGGTTAGGTTAGGTTAGTATGAGATCCAGGCGCGACGCGCCCAGTCAACGCAGAAATAGGAGGACCGCTTCGCGGACCTCCGTCGACCTCGCCTTAATTCCTAAATATAATAACACAAAACTAACCTTTTCTCGTAGTGCATCAGGCTCGTGATTGTGGTTTTGCACTTTGTAATGGTGCAAATTTACTATTATGACTTTTATGCTATTTGACGTTAGTCTTCTCTTCATGAAGATGATGCTTCCTGAATTTATGCTTTTTAATTTTATGCGTAATGATGAGTATGCACATCGCTAATTCGGCTAAAAGCAATTATGCGTAACAATAATATTACAAATAATTTTATGCCATCCAATAGAGAGCCAATAGAGGCCAGTATGATGAAGATGTCTCTAAATAAAGATACGATAGTTTTAATCGTGGATAACAGTATTCCTATGGGATACCGAAATTGCGGTTAAATGGGTCCATCGAACAAAATGGGACATTAATAGTTTAGTTTACAAAGCCGAGACTTGACACGGAGTCGGTTCGAATCCCGATCTGTCAAACCATCGAGTTTGTATTAAGTTGTCAGGGCATTTGGTCGAGTAATTACGTCAATGGAAATGTACAGGTTTGAGAGAAGCGGAGTATTTTGGAAGGACTCATACCGTACGGCCCTCCTGAGTAAATTCCTCCTCCTCCTCCATGAGTAAACGATCCAGCTTTCATAGACTTTAATTTTTTAAGTTTATCCTATTGCTATTCAAAGGTTTGCATATTTTTTACATGTCACTCTTTTATACTAGCAGTGCTTTCGGAAGACACTTCGTTGCCAAGAAGAATCCGCCGCAGGAAACTTGGCAGAAAGCGTTTTTTGTTTCAGAAGAAAATACTAACTATAGCTAGCAAAAAAAAATACATACCTACATAAATCAAATTAATTTTATTACATGGATGTATCGGGTCTCTTTTAAGAACCTAAGTCTAAATCTTAAAATATGAGATGTGATCTCTACCGACCATGACAAAAAAATAAACTAATTTAAATACAAATGTTTATTAATGTCAAGTCAAAACAATAACGATAAAAAAAAACATTCTTAACTTAAGAAGAGCTTAAGCCTAGTCAAAAAGGCCCCCTCGAGTTGTCCCTGGCGCAAAGGTACTCATCATCTAAATACAGGGGTGGCCAACCGGTTGATCGCGACTTTAATCCAGTGGCAAGGCAAAAAATATAAATACTGAACTATGCTGTTTCATTTAAGATTTCAAGAATGTAATTGGTAGATAGCACAGGGTTTCGTCAGTAAACAGTAGATCTTGGGTCTAAAGCAACGTTTCCACCAATAATGTGCGAGGATGTGTTGCGAGGGATGTGTTTTTCATTAACCAATAGAAACGCTTCATTTACACATTCTATTGGTTAATGAAAAACATATTCCTGGCAACATATCCTCGCACATCTCTGGTGGAAACGCTGCTTTATCAAGTTGGCCACCCCTGATCTAAAAGGTACCTATATCTAAATTGAACTCAGATGACATATTATGACTTGTCAGGATTGTTTCTTTTTATCTCATAGCTGTAATAGATAGAAGTTTCAGGACTACATCCGCGCTTTCTAAATCACAATTATAATAGTGTATTTTCCTATTCCATTTCACAACCATCATTAACTGACAAACATCGTAAAGTGAACGGAATGGAACGCATTCTTCTAAATTTAAAACTGAACGGGCGACATATTTTTAAAGTTCGAACGGCGACACTTAAACTAATCGCTGTTTTCGATTCTAGTTGTGTCTTTTGAAAGAGGTAGTTCTAAATTTGAAATGTTTTCGATATTCGAACGGCTGCCGGTGCGCGTCAATGCGAATTGTGAAATCAGTTTTTTGTTTTGTTTTTCAAATGATGCATCGAGAAGATTTTAGTCAGGGGGTTATTATTGAAGCATTCGAAATCAACAGATGGAAACGTATTCAAACGAATTGTGTCCTACTCATTCAACGAATGTAAAAGGGAAAAGGTATTATAATACATATTCATAATATTATATATGTTCGTCAATTGTGTTTGTTACTTATTTTGTACAATAGAGTTTAACATATTCATGAAGGTTATTAAAAAACATATTCAATTTTAGTGAAAAGTTTTAATATTTTATTTGGATATTTGTTAGCATTTATCGATTACAAGCTTAATCATAAGTGGAATTAATTACTATTATTTTGTTAGCAGTTGAAAGAAATAAATTATTGCGTTTCGAAGTAGGTATATCTAAAGCACTGGAACATGCTTAAAAACTAATATGTTATATATTATGATTCACAAATAGCAAGGATATATTTGCTATTTTGAAATAATCTTGCGTGCCCATTAGGTTAGGTCATTTCACTATACTCAAGTGACATTTTCTTTCATTGTGCGAGCAGTCCGGATGCTATCTCGCGAACAATAGCTCCCGCTCCCACAGAAGCGATAGCAAAAACGCGTCGAAACCATTTATGTTGCCTCTGTTGCAGGCATTTCTTTTTTTAACTCCAATCACTTTTGCTTGTAAATAAAATTTATAATGATATTTGAGGTAATTAGTACGAGTATGTAAGTTCAATTGATTCCTAACAAATGTACAAATGATTATCAAAACATGATTAATTTATAACTTCGTTTGTCGATTCTTCTCGTAATAACAGAGAGATTACAAGTACTCAAAATCATGAATGAGCCAATTTTTAAACTCTTATTTTTCCTATGTATATTAATTTGTAAAAACCTGTTTCGAAGTAATTTACTGCGTTTAAATTCTAAGTCATGGCAAAAAACTTCCAATGGCGTGATACATATTTTTGCTAACGTACATATTGCTTGTTCGTATGTAATATAGTTAGCCAATTAAAAATAGATCTTCATTTTTTTCATCACACTTTTGACGACTTTATAAAGTCTGTGCGAACTATTTTTAACGCGCATTCTTTTCAAAATAACTGTCTATATTTAAAACGTACAATACTCTCGTTTTATGTAATGACGCATTTTCCTGTGTATATCTTAAATTATTATGGCTGCTTATCAGTAGTAAAAATATTTAAAATTACGCGATGCTCGTTAACAAGCTAGTGTAGTTTCCAGTCCAACTTCTAGACATAGAGCCACTGTGTAGTTTTCTCGCGACAGCTTTATTTTATCAATCATGTCATGGTAAAAGTTCAAAATAAAATGCCGCATGTTCAATAATCAAAAAGGTCTACATTACTTCCCGGTTAACCTTTCGTTTAGCTTTTTTGTTACGATGCGAAGTTAAGGTACTTAATAGGTACTGGCACAAAATTGAATCAAAATTAGTAATTGTTCTTGCTACTTTGATCCCAATCGAAAAAGCAACAAATAATTTTGCAAGCGGAGTCACGTTTGCGCCAACCCTACGATTGCATCGATAACAATCAGTCAAACAACATGTCGAATGACATTTTCCTTGTAGGATTGCCACCGACATTGCCAATAAATGCCCACTCGTCACACAAAACTCTCGCACTTTTAGCCCATCGATTTAAGATTCAAATTGGTCTGTGTTTTGTTTCACTGCGGTAGAGTTAAGTTGGCGTTTCCAGCACAATGTTTAGATCGCTCTCACCAGTTCGGAAGCATGCATGTTCTAAGCTTGAACTTTGTTTCGAGCGATTTGAGTATACACCCCACGCTTTTGCAATGTTATGAGAATAGAATAGTGTACCTACTGTTAATACTTTGTGAAGAGATGGTTACAATTTACAATGCAATCTGTGCTGGTGGTGAAATCAGGAACTAAAAATAAACGTTGCATGTTATATTTGACAAAAGTTAAAGACAGCAGCGTATTGTATAGGTTTAACTAAGTTTGTCTAAAAATTATCCGTGAATATTGAATTGACAAAGTAGGTACTAATTTGAATGCAGGATACCGAATAATACCGATTAGCCTACTATCCTAATCGATAAAAATAAGCGATATCCGTTGCAAACAATCACTTATCGAATGAAGCTATCGACGATTCGGTTTCGAGTTACCCCGCTCTATTCAAATTTATGAAAAAGAAAATTTTGAATTAAGAACGGAAATCAGCCGTCGCGGCCGTTTGTTCAAAGTGTGAAAGGATTGATTTGAAAACGCAAAGGATGTATGGGGCCAAGTTATTTTTGCTGGTGGTTAAATCTGGATCTAATAGGTTTTATACTGTTTTATACGAAGTGATTGACAACAACGCCACTTTCGGCAGTCTCAGTTAAGTTTGTAGTTCTTTAAACTTTTCGCGTATTTAAAATAGAGCCATTAATTTGATATTTGAATTTGTTCCAATTTAATTCTTAATACGCGGCAATAAAGTTGATTTTTAGAGTAACTGTCATGTTGAATTACGTCTTTTGGGTTCGAGCGCTCGTTTTATAAACAAAAATGAACAAAAATAATAATAAAGCAAGTTTTGTCTTTCTGATCGTGATTTAACGCGGCCGGTATCTCACGGGTATAGAGGGTGATTTTTAAACGAAAACCAATAAAATATAATTTTATTGTTTTCCGAGCACTTAATGAAGTCAAATTAGGCTTTTCGGCTTCCCATTACGGAGTCGTAAAACGGTTGTAAAATCGTTGATACGTACCTATTGATCACAGAAACTTAAGCTATTTTATGTAGTTTTTATTGTTATTTATAGCGGAATAAAATGGTTTTATTAATGTCATCGGTTCATAAGGATCGCGGTCAGTTTTGTTAATAATTTTACGATTCGAAGGATTAAATACATTTTTATGGTTTAAGTTTAATCGATACCATGAATTTTAATTGGCTTGTTACGATTTTATGCACTTGTATAGCAAATTATTACAATGCAAGTAAAAAGACTTGGTGCTTGTAGCTACCGGTAGGTAGGTACTTGTATGCATGCGAAAATGATTTTAAAAGAGCTTGTTATTTATTTGTCTTGTACATGTACAGCTAATAAAAACTTGAAAAGCATATATGTCGCGATGTAAGGTGGGTATCAAATTCAGCAAACAAAATGGCTCCAGGCTGTTGTCGTTGTTGGTAGTTATTTAAATAATTCAGAATATAAAATCGCTTTTAATATATTTAAATCAGAAAATAGAAAAAAAGTAACGTAGTGAAGTACCGTCCAGCATTATTCAATTGAACATTTATGAAAGATAAACTAATTCAAATAACATAAAGTAAAATTAATGTCGCTACATTAAGTTTTAATGTCGAAACCCGCATTGTTGGGCTCAGTTAGAAAATTATTCTAAGACGCATAAATCTTATATTTTAGTGCGCTCGAAATGCGGTAATAATCGTTTTCTGTAATATATGTATTGACTTATAATAAAACGCATCATAAGCTACCCACATTCTGTTAAATACTCCATCGTCTGGAATGACACACGTCTAAATATACCGACATTATTTAAAACATATCTATTTGTAATGTTTCACTGTCGCAAACTTAGGCATCAGCTCAAAGCAAAAGTACTTTGAATTACACGTAACCTTTTGACTTATCCACGGAAACAAATGACAATCGATATAAAAAGGAGACCGGCCAGTTAACAACAAACAACGAAAAAAAAAGCTAAAATTCGTCAGCGCGAGACAAAATTTCTGAACTTCAACGGATGAATTTTGAATTTGTAACAAAACAGCACCGAACGAATGCCCCGGTCTCGGCGCGAAAATTAATAATTAATTTGTTTCCATCGCCTCCCCTTAGACGCGTGCTTTTTTGTTCTCGCTCCAATGATGGCAAAGGCAATTTGTATCAATTGCACATTTTTCTCATTTATAATTTTGTCGTCTGCTTTGTATGGCACGACACGTATAAAAATCACTTTGAATCATAAATACTGTATAATATGTCAATAGGTAAATATTTGAGGCGCTTATGCTGTTTTTTACTTACTTATCGCTCTATTTTACCTAATGTGAAGCTAGGTTTAATTAAAACTGATTACGGCAAATACGGCAATTGTTGGATACAAAAAGTAACATTGTGTTTAACATAAAAGTGTGATGTCAACTTAAATGTACTTTACGCCCTTGTGCAGTAAAAGGGCGAAACTCCACTCACTCAATTTAGTTCCCGTCGGGGTTTTAAAAAGATCAAAAGAATCGGATAATAGTGTGAAAGGGAAACCAACAGTTTTATTGACTCTGTGTGTGATCCGCTACAGGGTGTAACTCTATTTACAGTCCACATAAAAGTGTGTAAACATTGTATGTAACTGATACGTTATTTACTTTACTTTTTAAGGCTTGCGACTAAGACTATGACAATAATAGATCTGAAAACTGTTGATTCTTTAAATATAGAGTGATAAAATATCAGTCCCAATTTCCTATTTATTGCAAGAAACCTGCTTCGAAACTTCGAATCAGTAAAGTCAAACTAATTGAATGAACCCTTCTACAAAAAGCTTTTACCCGCTCGGTAAGTTCCAAAGCACATCCTGTATCGAGAGGGTGCGGGGGAGCATTGTAAAATTTATTACCGCGGACGGGTGTCAAAACTTGTCAATATATCGAGAGTTACCCCATCCTCCCCCAGTAATAAAGTAACATGTCTCACTTTGATCTTCCGATAACTGACACTTAAAAAACACAGCCTATATCTACGAATTCTGAATTTAAAATTTTGTCATCGAGCCAGTCTGTCAAATTTTGAAAATGGAACGCTGAAATTAGTTTTTCTTTCTTAAATATTGTTAAGTTTTGAGAACGGAACGCTTCAAATTATGATAGCTAATTTGATCTTTATTCAAACGAATTAGAAAGCATAGAGCTCTTATGAACTTGCCAGTAATAAAAGTTGGTGCAATTATGAAAATCATAATTAACTTTTTAATTTGACATTTAAATAAGGCATAGACAATAAAATGGCGTCGCAATTAAACTTACGTAAAAGCATTGAGGTACATACTGACAGTTGGTATAATCTGTGGTATAATTTTTTATGCAATATTTACGCAATTTTTCTCTTTTGTTCGCTTCAGCGATACAAATCGGTACATACCTATCTAGTTTTACTTTGCCTGAATACGATAGGTTACTAATCTGCTTGTCCTTATGATCAACAACATCTTGTAAAATAGTGTTACCCGGTGGCCTCACATAAAATAATCAACAAATTACAAATAAACAATAAACAAGAAATATACATTAACAGGAAGGAATAAAATACAGTTGATATTTAAAGGGCTAAACTAACTAAAACAGGTAGGCTAACGGTCTAGCGTTTTTTAATCCTTTTCTTTGACTGAGGTCGTCACATCCATTTTGAATTCACCTATTTTGTTTCTTTCTTCCGTTATTTTTAATTATTTAGGGGTTACAATTTTGCAAATGTTTTATTATTCTCAAAGAATTTTACATCATCATAATGTGTATATACGTAAGCTTATCACTTTCAAAAATTTCACTCCATATCCAAACACTACAAAAAAAAACTGGAATTCTTAATGCCAAAATACCAAAACGGCTTGAAACACAAAAATACAGGTATTTTAATGCTATCATTAAAGTCGGCTTTTTGGGCTCGAAACAATTCTGTTATTGTAATTAATTACTGGCACATTATAATAACGTACGTTTGCAAATGCCATTAAAATTAAAAAGAAAACGTTCCATATTTGAAAAAGGTCGAAGCGCAAACGAAATCAAACGACAATTCCTCGTAAACCGACAAATTGCCCGACGAAAGAAATCACGGAGTCGAAAACAAAAAGTCGAAGGCAATAGGAAAGTTTAAACCACAGATCCGTGTTTACTACTCACCCCTCAGGTAGAGACTAAAGAGGTACTTAGGGTACTTTTTTCGCAAACTGATCACGTCCGATGTCCCTTAAGTGAGACGTCTCCACTCCACGATTTGCGCGCGAATTCTCATTGAACGCGCCTTATTGATTCTTGCCGCGTTTAAAAAAGTTAATTAGAACGGACCACTGGGCTAGTTGCCGATTGGAACGTGTTCGAATTTTGAATTTTGCTCTACATTTTTTTATTCGAGTCTTTTTTTCCTAGCGGTTTAATTTTTAAAATGAGTCCTGTTCACGTACATTGTTTGAATTATTGTAGGGCGTCTTGTATTCACTGTTTTAGTACTAAATAAATAATTTATGTTTTTTTTATCTGATCATATTCATATGTAACTTTAGACCACGTGTGGCAATGAAAAATATTAAGGTAAATTAGGGTAGGGGTGAGGTAGGGTTGTGATTCATTGTAGAGTTTTTTTTAGGAAAACCTACGTCAAGTAGAAGGTAGTGATGATGATGATGACGCGGACACAAATTGACGTTATTTAACGTCAAATATTAGCACACAACCTCAGCCCAGTTCATCCAATTGCCAGTCCGTTGCCAGATAATGCCGATCAATCTGTTTCGATTGAATAATCGATCGTTAGTCAATTGAGCTCGATTTAGCGATTCATCGACTCGCATTGTGATGAGAGATTTATCAAAGCAAATGGGAGTTGCTCTAGTTTCATGTAAGGACGTTTTGATGGGTTAAGAATATTGTTTTTAATAGAAACTGATTGTTCTGGGATTATCTTAAACTTTTTGTGTATAATAGGTACTAGCATCACGTGAGCTTTCTGCACTGGAAGAATACGAGGAAAACAACTTTCTATCCAGAAAAAAAAAACGAAAATTCTTTCTTGGTGCACCTCTGTGTGATATTCAAGAAATATATTATGCCGCTTAAGCTGTCGGTTGTTTGTCCATCAGTCAGTCAGGTCACTCTATTATAGACATAAATAAGGGTGCAAACGGGCAGGTGTATCATTTGACAGAAAGCTGTCATCGCCATCCGCGGTCATACATAATTTATGTACAATTACGGGTACGTTGTGAACCCTTGGAAAAGAAAATAGGTTCATTTTTAGAAAATTCCTGAGTTGTATCAATCTGAAATATCAATCAAACAATCAATCAAAACAGCCCACATTTACTCACTGCTGAGTAACGGTCATCAACATCACCATCATCATCATCGGCCGGAAGACGTCCACTGCTGAACAAAGGCTTCCCCTTAGAACGCCACAATGAACGACAACTCGCCACTTACATCCACCGGTTTCCCGCAACTCTCACGATGTCGTCAGTCCACTTGGTGAGAGGCCTGCCAACGCTTCGTCTTCCGGTTCGTGGTCGCCACTCGAGGACTTTTCTTCCCCCTTCTTCTTCTTTTTCTTTAATTACTGGTCATATGAATCTAATTCTAAAGTGCTTAAAAATTACAATAGGACCGTATTCAAGTGAACTAGACAACTCTGATGTTTATTAATGTCAACTGTTTTTTTTTTACGTGTCTGGACTGGACCATTAATATGCAAATTTAACACTTATTCCGAAATAGCAGACGACAAGTTAAAATTCCTACAGACTTTAAGTTCACAATAAAAAAAAACTTTGAAACAAACTGTCTCAGTACCCCAGTTACCACCTTAATACAGTTTCAAACATAGTAAAGAAATCTCGTTTTTTATTTGACGCATCCCATTTTAAGGGTTCTTAATCGATGATAGTGTCGCTGGTTACCACAGATAACTTCGTACCAAACGTACTTTTTAATTAAAAGCTATAAAAAGATATCAAGTTCTTTAAGATCGATTCAACAAAATAGAGTCACCGATGAGCTCCTAAAATTTAACGACCTATTAAAACGTGACTTATACGCTCCGGACCCACTTGGCACATACTCTAAAATTCGAACATAAAACTTTCGATATTACGACTTATAGTTCTAATTTTACGATTAGAACCAAACGACAGTTTTAACCGAAATATTCGAACGAAACCCAACCCAAGACGCTACTGGCCGAAAATGCACTTCGCCGCGGCATGGTTAAGAAGAAATTAAAAATTAAACGCTACATAAACAGGGTTGTGTAAAATGTGTAAAAAAAGTTAAACGGACACAAATCAAACCGGTTCGTTTAAAAAGAAAACGTTCTGTATTTGAAATTCCTGCCAAGGACACAAGACCAGAGACAATGCTCGCGATGCGCAGCTTTTTAATTGTCAAAATTACGCGTCTGAGGCTTTGATCTTGCCGCCTTGAATTCCAGCCAGTTCGATCTTCAGATTCAATCGATTGGTACAATTACGATGAATCGTTTGCCGCTGTCTATTGCGATGTCACTCTAAACATCGCATTAGGGTGTTTTTTTTTTTACTTTCTTTACGTGATTATTTTTTTGGTCTTCCCTGAATATGTCTGTAGTAATTATAACTCATTAAAGCTTACAATTAGAACCACAGTTTTATCGATATTTATATTTACAACCAATAAAAATAAAGGTGCAGTCAGTTCAGATATTAAACTGCAATCAAGCTTCATCTGTAGTGCATCTGCGCGGGCACTGGCCCTGACCCGCCGGAAGTGGGGATCGATTGATGTCGAATCGACTTTGCAATCGAACGTTGAGTCGATTTTTACTAAATTACTGTACAAATGCTGTTTGCAATTATTGTCTCTTGTTTCTCAAAAAATGCTATAGTGTCAATACAGATAATTGATCATACCTAATTACAATCAGCTGCAATGCAATATTTTAAGATATTAAATTAGCACATTAACTCTACGAAAAAAACACATAGATGTTAAAAAAAACGAATTAACTCGCCCTTAACTAAATAAGATAATTAGTGATGCACAAAAACGATACCGAAACCAGTTACCGACATTGTACTACGGTTACTACGCGGCATAAAAACGCCATCTTTTGGCGCGCGACAAAAACTTAAGGGCGTTGGAACAGGCGGCGACACAAGGTCGTGGAAAATAAAACAATAATCATAACATAACATTATATGTACTTACTACACCAGGAGATGTTTTTTTTTATTTAAGGAAGACTCGATTACGGTACCCTTAATAAACAAAAGAACAATGTTTACTTATGAGTAGTTAATGTGCTTACCATATGCATGATTACTTTAAGAAATTCGCGAATAATGAAATAATAATAGTTTTTTTTACCTACGCTTAATTATATGGCTACGAGCAGAAAAAAGGTAATTAAATTTTAATAAACAGAAACACGCACTAATTACATCGAATTAAATCTACTTCTGCCATTTAAATCGTCAATCGTTAATCGTAAACGTCACATCCGTGTGCTATTAAAAAAGTATAATTCGCAGCCTTGATGCACTTTAAAATCAACTGTCAATCTCATCAGACACGGTCAATTAACATAGGGCTGTCAATCTTTCCTATTACGCGTGGAATGATAAGTATTTATTTAATTTTCATAAAAAACAATAACTGCGTGCAAGTTAACTGTCGGCTTTGCCAAGTCTTTTCCATATGACTTAAATTCTTTAAAAGTCAATTGGAAATATTCACCCATTTCTACGTATTGAACTTTTTTTTCAGCTCTAGCAAGTTTTTTTCTTAATGTGCCATTTGAGTGAGAACTATAAAGCAAAAACAGTTAATTTTAAAAGTTAATTATGATACGCTATAGCGACTAAGCGCAATAAAAAGAACCTACTCATAAAAGTGATTTTTCACCTACCTCCTTCCTCCCTGTAACATTGTCAAGTCGTAAAATGCAACATTGTATAAGTACGTGCCACTTTCTAAAATCATTAGAATAAAATGGCAACCCTATTTTAACTTAGTAGTCGTTTTATAATCTGTGGTAGTTCACAAGGCATTTACCGCCGGTTTTTGCTCGAATACCGATAATCGTACGTGACGTTCCCACACTGGCTGGACGGACGGATTCCTTTTTCGAATTAGCGAATCACCTGTCTAATTAACGGCTGCGATTTTTCGAATTTGGAATCCGATTCGAATGCATTTGAATCTTGAAATGGCGCATAATTTGGAAATAGATTTGCGAACCCCATGATTGTCTTTTGTCATTGCGTTGTAAAAAAACTAATGTAAGTATTCTAATTTTGCGTGCCCTTTACGTGACAGATGTAAGAAAAGGTCTAACACTAGCGTAGATTCATAATAAGTCAATGACAAATAGACGAAGTTGAATTCCCAAGACGAATTCTTCCCCCTCCTCGAGAATCATCAATAGCCAATATAAATCCCAAATCGGATAAATATCAATTCAACTCAACATTTTCTTAAGCAAGCATTAGCATCACAAAACTGTCAATGAATCGGCAATCTGACAAACGCATTGTACACAAAAGTGCCCTTTAGAATGCAAATTTGTCTGTTAGGAATTCGAATTCTTTTTTCGAGCCGGCGCGAGCTTCCGCCTATTTTCCGCTCCTCGCTTCCGGGTCGGTATCGTTCGGAAATCGGATGGGTACCGACGATACGTCTATTTGGAACCCTCGCGCCATTGATTCCTTATTCGAATTTTATATTTTCGTTGTGATGCGATTGTGTTCTGTTTTGTTGGAAATTGCGTTGTTTACCGCCTATTGGTATAGTGTCGTAAGTATGTAAATTCTTATTCGATTCTCAGTTTTACTTTACATACGTACTGAGCTTTCGTAACACAAAATTGGTTTTCTGCTTGTTTACAAACTTCATCATCATCATCCCACTGCTGGGCAAGGCCTCCTCTTGGAATGAGAGGGTTTGGGCCATATTTCCCACGCGGGCCCAGTGCGGATTGGGAACTTCATACACACCATAGAATCGCTTCGCAGGTTTGTGCAGGTTTCCTAACGAAGTTTTCCTTCCCCGTAAACCTCGTGGTAAAATTCTATTTATTATCAATTTGATTTGATCCCACGATTATCTGCTTATCAAACATACGTCTGCAATGTTAAGATCCGAACACATCTGTACGTAAACGATCAAACCGTTAAATGTTAACCGCAGGGATTCGAACCCGGATAACGACGGACGCGACCGCAAACCTATTGTCAGTTGCCATCGATGGTTAGCGTTAGCTTAATCTACGGTTAACTAAACGTCGGCTAATCTACGGTTACTTGCAGTAGGGTTGCCGATGGTAAAAACAGTTTCTATGCCTCTTTGTTTTTTTTATGTATTATCAATTAGATTTTTATTTGTCATTGTTTATTTGTGTGCTTGAACAATTATACCCTATCACGCATGAACTAACCTTTTAAAATGTAAAATAGTTTTTGCTTTAAAGTCATAGTTTAGATATAAATTAATTTATTTTTATAAAATTTATTGGTTAGTTGGACATAGGAATAACAGAATGTAATTAACTTAATTATTGATTAATTTTTTAAGCGTTCGTGCGATGCAAAACCAGTTAGTTTTAATCAAAGAACTACATACTTTTCTCGTGATCTTAGGTGTAGTAGGTACGATTTTTTAAAATAATTGATTGAACATTATTTTTAAGATTCTACTTTTTTAATGTCCAACTGTAAAACAACTTAAGATTAATTTAAAAGCAATTACTAGTAGATTCGTAACCACTAAAATAGACAGCAGATGCGGCGTGTCGCTGTCCCGGGTTTGATTCCCGGCACCTGTCGTTCGCCCATTAGCGGGACATTCGATATCGAATGCGTTCGATATTTAAAGCTGAGGCCAGTGCCAAAAGTGAGTTGAAAAACGATTACCGTTTTTTTGGGTTATGTAGTTACGAGCTTTTACTGAAGAGTCCCATTTTTTTAAATAGCAGCATTTATTCTGTTTCCAAAATGTCGCAAATGTTTACTTTCTTCTTTTCAAGTTGATTATATTGTTCATTTAGATTTGGCGATAAGTTAATTCTTGAGGTAAGTTATTAAAACGCGTTTATTTTGCGTTTAATAATAACCTTAAGAAATAAGGACCTAATAAAAAAAATACAGCTATTACATACTAATAAAGCAAAATCAAACTTCAATTAAATACTAAAATAGCCGACCACACTCAAATGTACCTTAACACCACGACTTACGTCTTAAAATTCAACCTTACTTGACCCAAGAACAAAGGGCAGATGGCAAAAGGGTGTAACTAAACAATAAAATACTTTCGGTCAGCCGCAACTCAATAAATACTTCATAGTATCGGTTTGAGGGAGTTGACCCTCGGCCTCTACCCTCAAGGGTTTGAATATATTTACCCCAGTCGTATTTGTATTGGAATTTATTTGGCTTTCTTAAAAATTTGGAGCATGTTTGAATAATTAGTCAGACATTGTTTTTGTACAGTGTTTTATTGATATTTGACAACCATCGAATTATTTATTAGTAAATTTCGCGTAATTTAGTTAGTAGTTTTGAGATTGTAGGTGCAAGATTTCTTAGGAAAGTATGGAAAAATCAGACTGAGTGCGAAAACTTTTTACGCTCAATTGTTATTTTTGTCTTGAAGCAACTTTTTAACAACTCAAGCAAAGACAAGGAAGCAAAACTTCACAGACAGGCAACATAACGGAAAATAAACAAAAAGCCAACTTCACAAATACTTTATTAAATCTCGTCTAATAGACAAGGGTTGGTAACTGGATAAAAGCTGTTCGAACTGGTTTAAAATGGATTATTGGAGGAATACGATTTTGACGTAGCTTATGAATTTTATACAAACAATCTTTAGATCGATTGTTTTCACGATTTTACATCAGAATGTAGGTTCTATTTAATCGCTCGAGGAAATATATTTGAACTTCGGATAGTCTAGTTGTTAGTGACCCTGGCTATGGAACTAGAGGTCGCGGGATGGAATCCCAATAGGGGCACCCGCTTTCAGGAAGAATACGAAGGTCACCTAGGTTCATGGACGTTTTATCTATAAAAGTATGTTTGTTCGGTTTTATAGTACAAGCTTTAAATAGTTTGGTGCATAGGTCTCTTGGTTTGAATTGCCCCATGCTTATTAGCTAGTTAGCTGTTATTAGCGAGTTCTTCTGAAATAAAAATGATACTATGACTTTCTCAGTCTCAAACTATCTCCATACCAAATTTTACTATGTTGGCTAGAGTTTTTTAAGCGTAAAAACGTAACAAACAAATAGGTACAATGCAGTAGTTGTCGAAGGCTTAGTCGATTATTCGTCTTATATTTTCTGTTATTTATGTATTCACTAAGATCCTACTCGTAACACCTTTTTAAAATTATTGTGAGCACGCCTAAGCTACGACCGTTTGGTCGTGCGAAGTTTTTAAAATCCACCAGTTTGTCATTCAGGCGCCCTTACTCCCCAGCTAAAGTTTACCGTTTGGTGTGTTTTTAAAATTATCCAGGAGTAACCTAATAAAGGTGTTTTATCAATAATATCAGGATCTACAAATAAGTTAACCGAAGTTTGGAATTTGTTTAAGTTCCGTCACGAATTGGAAATTTGTCCATTTGGTGCGTGCAATTAATTGGAAAACATTGAATGCGACATAAAATAGTTTTGTCCACTATGCGTTTATTAATTTGATTACCGTACAACGGAAAAATTTGTTTAAACCAGCTGAACATAATGAAATTTGTGTTTTATCACTACAATGATTACGTTGGGTTGGGCATAGTTGGTTAAGGTAACTCTTGGTCAACAACAACGACTACGAAGTGCAAAATGTCGTATGTCCTCCCGCTTATGTCATTTAATACGCGAGTGAAAGGGACGGTGCGAAACGAACGTCGATTTTCGAGTTTCGTAGTAGCCCCTCTGATCCTTAATTGACGACCACCACTTCTGTCTATTAAGTGTAACCATTTAGAAGAAGTGAAAAAACTTCACCAAAAAGTTGCGTTATCAGACAACTAGTACTTTTAGACCGCGCGCGAGACACTTTATTAAAACGTTTGAAGCTAGTTAATTTATACTCCTCAATATGTAACCCAAACTAAATTTAAACGGGCCAATAAAAATCTAATAATCCACAGCATAAATTCCATCACAGCTATTGATTTCATTCATCGATCCACACAAAGATCATTCTAAAACGCGTTCGTCTCGAATGTGTTCTAGCGCGCTATAACACGGTTGAGTTCAGTTTGACATTGCTATAACACGTGCATTCTGTTTATGAAAGGTTAACGGATATTGCTTATTAATGTTATGGCCGAATCAGACTATTGGCAATAAAGATGATTGAAGCTGCGTCGTTGTAAGTGATGTAAATGTTGGCTTTTGCCCAGCTGTGGGTTTGTTAAGTGGGCCGTGGCAAAACTGATGAATGCGATCTGTAATTAAGCAGTGGTAGTCTAGTATGTATGTATGTAAATACTTTATTGTACATAAAACACAAAAATAATACAAAAGAAAACAACAAAACAAAAGAATACTAAGGCGAACTTATCTCTAAAAGGGATCTTTTCAAGCTAACCTAAACAGGAAAGGAAAACTTAAAGATAGGCGAACAGCAATTTATACACAGCTAAAAGAAAGGAATAGGTATATAACATATAAATAAATACACGTAATAAACAACAATCTAGGCTAGTCTAGTGTTTTGACTTATGGCCTCTAGAGAGACAGCCATGGGTTCGAACTCAGATATAGATTTCAGGAAATTACGTGCAAAATTATGTAATTTACAACAACTGTTTATTGTATATAGTAATAAACAGTCCAGAGCACTAGTACATTAAGAAAATCTATACCGTAAGCTTTTAAATGTAGGCATACTTACCTATATAGTGTCACACTCACTCACACTCAACCCAGCCTATTTACGTCCCGCTGCAGGACATAGGCCTCTTCTTATATAGTGTGGCAACCAGCAGGCAGCAATTCAATGGTGTATTTAAATTTCCCAATCGGTAATGGACTCTCGAGAGAACCTACAGCTCAAGCTACTTTCTGAGAGGCACCTCATCAACTCTGGAGTTCACGCAGCATGTGCGTGATGAAGGTATTTGATACTGCAGCGCCCTCTGTTGCTAACAACCTATGACTCCGAACTTCAAAGCTGCGGCACAGAACTGGGAGTCTGGGATTTTGCTACTAATCCTAAAGCGGCGATAACAGCCGCTCTATCAAAAGCGTAGTGACTTGGAAATACTTCTCTTATTTAGCAGCCAGGACGAAGAAAACATTGTGGGGTTGTTTTGTATAACTCCAATAAGTTTAAGGAACAAACATGAAGAATCGGAGAACTGCCGGTCACCCTAATTTAGATTATGATCGTGAGCCTGTTCCAATGTAAATATATGGCACCCAGATTTTATTCATAAACAAACCGGGACCATTAATACCGTATAACTAATTACCGTCGAGAAATATCCATATAATCATAACATAAATAAATCTCCATACAAAAATCAAACAAAACTACACGATTGAGACGCCACATGTATCATATTTATGTTTTGAAAAGTTATTTCTAACTGTACAGAAATAACATTCTGATGCTACACAAATATTGCTTCGAATAAGAAAACATAATAAAAATTATAACTTACAGTCAGTGAAATAAATTAAATTTTTATTTTTAGACTTACGACGCTTCGCCTATACACCTGTTTAGGATTCGCTTTTGACGTTCCATGTTCTAATTACAAACTGCCAGTGTTACGTCTCAATTGTTTTTTTATTGGATATTTAAATTCTTTTCTATAAAAAACCTTGTATACACGGTTGGTTATTAGATTATTTATTTTGGTCTGAACAGTTTTAATATTTTTAATTTTCGTGCGGTTTTTTATCTAAAGTGAATAAATACAAATTAGTATCAAGATTGACATATTTTTTACTGTAGTGCCTAACTACCATCTAGATAACTCGAACAATTGTATCATATTCGTAATATCTAATTTAAAATCATAATGAATAGAAATCAAATACACAGCATATAAAAAGCGCGCACATTTTACAACAAGATATCAAACTCGATAAGAAAATGCGCAGACATTCGAACAAAGAATCGCCCTGTACATCTCACGAGCTGCGCGATAGAGCGGGACGCATACACGGGAAAAACTTGAGAAAGAGCGGGACAAAGCCATCTCCGATAACACGTCAATACATTCCTTATGCCCCACACATACTACTTTCAGCGTTGTAGTAAAGCCACAAGGTCGGTTTTAGCTTGAGCGTTCTAATGGAAAACCGATACCACATCAATATGTTTTACGGCGCCGCGCTTCATGCCAAACTAGACTTTGTGGGAATAATGCGAGGGTATTATTAGTGATGTACTAAGTTTTAAGAAGGCGTTCGACGACTTCCAAGATAGTGAGGCGTTTGGTACCGATCGAAAACCGATAAATGTTATTGGAAAAACGTCCCTATTCTTTGGCGCGAAGGTTGCACGTCACTAGGCGTGCCCTGGAAGGACACGCCCATGCCTTATGTGGAAAAATACTATTTTCAATGCCATTTTCTTGTCTAGAAAAGATTGAAGCTCGCTACTTTGTTATCTGGTAGTTTCTTATGATTATAAGGAATGGTTTCGATCTGTTTTCAATTATGCTCAATTGTGATTTCTGTTTTAACAGGTACGTTAACGAGAATTGAAGATGCTGTGTCTTTTCGAGGTAATTCTTATTTTATTTCTTATTTATACAATCATTAATGATTACGATTCATATATCACATCACCATTTTATGACTAAAACAAAAGAGCGGCGTTCTAATTTCGAATTTGCACAAAGACGGTTGACGTCCAACACTACAGATTCCGTTAATTCGTATTGAATTACGCCGTCAGAAAAACAATTGGGATTCGAAATTCAAAAATCGAATCGCATTCAATTCCAGTTGGAAGCTGGAACTACAATCGAATAAAAAATAAAAAAATAAAGTGGAACGAATGAAGTGAAAGAGGTCGATTAACGATTTTGAAAGCATTATACGGTTAAAACAATACATTCATTCGTTCATTCATCCAGGGTTTTGAATAATTTGAATATGGAGTGACGGACGGGGTATTTTAACAGTTTATTTTGGTGCTTTTCGGTTACCTTTTCGAAAAAGGGTCGGTATTCGAACAAGTGTCAATTTTGACAGTTTTGACATCGGAACACGCACGATCCCGGCCGTCTACCTACTTGACATTGTAGAAGCCGACTTCAAATGAATCACTAGAGGTACCTACCCGTTTCTGTTTGAAAAAAATTACACCACTGGGACGATCTTAAATAATATTTACTTTATTACTATATAGATTTAATTTAGCCTACATACTTACAAACAATTGTACCTAAAGACGAATATAGGATACTTTTTATTTCTAAAAATTGCACAGTTCTCACGAGAGATCGCTAAACATAACTAGGTTAGGTTGTTGTCGCCTCGTAACCGTTGTTAAGCAAAAGAATTTAGTAAAGTTTTAATTGAAATTGACACTTGTGTCGCAATAAGGAAGGACACATTTAACCAAGTATTTAACTATTTATTAGTATGATAATTAATTGACAATTACGCATGGTAGGCACTTGCAAGTAATGAGGGTTTCCTATCTATCTTTTTTGTTAAGTGGTCTTGGTAAATTTGTAATGTTTGGTTCGAGTCGTTCTTCTCTTTAATTCCATCTGAATGTAAAGTACGAAAGGTCGTGGTAAATTTCAAATGTAATTCCGTTTTTTCGTTTCAGATGAAAATTAACCCACTTCTGATTAGGCGATTTCTTGCTTAATATCCCTGTATAATACCTTGCGCAGGGTTCTAGGGAAAAGCGTTGCTCTTTCATACTCATTTATAAATGTTTAACTGTCCCACTGCTGGGACAGGGCAATTATATCGGTGAACCGATTCATAAATAATATTTCCACAATTATATCGGTGAACCGATTCAGATAATATTTCCTGTGGATTATAGAATTGTGGCATATTATGTGATTATGGAATTTGTTATTGGAGACAAATTGAGACCGTGGAAGACGTAGGGTAGTTTTGTTCCTGGAAAATTGCATAGTTCCCGCGGGTTAGCAAAAAACTAATTATTCGGTCGACGGAACCGCGGGCATACCTAATGTTTCTTTAAAATTTAAATCATCATCATCATCCCAGCCTATATACGTCCCACTGCTGGGCACAGGCCTCCTCTCAGAACATGAGGGCTTGGGCTATAGTTCCCACGCGGGCCCAGTGCGGATTGGGAACTTCACACGCACCATTGAATTGCTTGGCAGGTTTTGTGCAGGTTTCCTCACGATGTTTTCCTTCACCGCAAAGCTCGTGGTAAATTTCAAATGTAATTCCGCACATGAAATAAAATTTAAATTGTAGTATTTTTTTTAAGATATTGCTTTATAGTTTTTAACTTTGATTAAACTCCTGTATGTCTAAATACGTAGTTTGTATTTTAGTATTATTTTCATATCGACTTACAAACCATTCTCATACATTCGCTAAATACAGGGAAAATCGCTCTTATGTAACTTAGCAATAGAAGTCACTACTACTGCGTCAATGTTTACAAAAAACAACAACATCTTTACGTATAAAAATATGCCTTATTCTAACGGAATACGGTCCATACCGAATGTTTTATAGCGTGGTAATAACATACAGTGATTGATCCCTCCGATACATCACTAAATGCGGTTTTCTATGAAAAATGATAATCGCCTTAAAAACTCATTAGTCGAGACAAAGGAACCGATTCGAGATTCTCGATTCGGTTACGGCTTTTTTGTGGCACCTCACTAGTGGCGTGGATTCCTTGTTTCGTGTAATTTGGACGGATTACGAACGGATACGGTAATAAATAGTGACGTCATAGAATATTAGTGATAATCGATAAAAAAAGTCGTCATTCCCGCCTATGTATGGTATGTGTGGTACGTTCCACTGCTAGAAGCAGGCCTCCTCTAGAATAAGAGTTAAGGCCATAATTCCCACGCGGGCTTAGTGTAAATTGGGAACTTCACTCACACACACCATTGACTTTATTTATCGTGTCTCCTATGTGAGAGAGAGAGAGAGAGAGAGAGAGAGAGACATTTATTTACACATATTCGATACACAGAAAAAACACGTTAGGATGAAATAATAATTAAAAAAACATAGAACAGTATAAATTGGGACCCACTCAGCACTATGGACTCTCAAGCAGCGGATCATGTATGCAAACCGGCTGACATCTCTTATTCGAAATTCATCTGCGAAATTATATTAGAAACCACGAGCTTTACGATGAAGGAAAACATCGTGAGGAAGCTTGCATAAACTGTAAAGCAATTCAAGGATACGTGAAGTTCCCAATCCGCACTAAGACCCCGTGGGTACTAAGGCCCAAGCCCAGTAGTGAGACGTGTATTATGATGATGATGGTGCAGGTAAGCAGTGCAGGGGAGTCTCTGATCACGGGGCTTTAAATCCAAGGTTCGATTCTATTCTGCAACTTTTTAAAAATATAATCACTGTTTATTTTAACCCCCGACGCAAAAAGAGGAGTGTTAAAGTTTGACCTGACCTGAGTCTGTCTGTCTGTGGCACGGTAGCTCTTAAACGGGTGGACCGATTTGAATGCGGTTTTTTTTGATAGCAGGTTTTCTAGCGATGGTTCTTAGACATGTTTATCAAAATCGGCTCAGCCGTTTTTGAGATATTGAACTTTGAAGTGACAAAGTCGGGGGTTTTCAACTTTGTTGGTTATGTTATTTTCATACAGATTAAATGTAATTTTCAATGTATGCGACACAATAAGAAATTGACAGCACATTGATAAGTGTTTATCTAAGAGATGTCAAATAAATGTCAAAAATTATTCAAAGGCCCCCGTACAAAGAGACAGCGATAACACCGCCATGTCCGATACACTGATTTGACGATTAAACTTTGAGGATCAATAAATTATTAATTAATAAGTCCAATTTATTTGAAAATGCTACAAAACAAAAGCCTTAGTTATGCAATGAGGTCAGAAGTACCTACCGTTTGTGGCCACTATACTGTTTATGGTCATTTATTGCTTAAATATACGTTTGAAATAAATTTGTAATAATAAATCATTATAAACTTTATTCGTTTCACTATAAACATTGACACTTTAACTTTTTCTATATGACTGCAAATGTCAACTGGCCAAAAACGGGCTTAAGGTGGCCAAAACCGGTACTTCTGCCCTAGAATCGAACCTTGAATTTAAAACCAGAGACACCCTGTATATTCTAATTGTGTTAGCTAAACAGTCTCGTAATATCGTATTGATTCTTTTGACCGCATACTTGTTGGGAGCGTTCTTAAGAAGAAATCGAAACAATCTCGCTTCCTTTTAAACGCGCTCAGCCACGAATGACTGTTATTCTTAAAACAATTAAACACTTATAATAACATAATAACCAACACATGTCCATTCATTACGGATGACAGCACAGGAAGCACGGGACAATCATGGTCCCGAACTAATAAATGATTCATTAAAAAAAAGTTCTAAATTTGAATGCGGCTGTCTTGAAAGGGCCTATCCTGGAGCTCCAAGTTGGTGATAAAATGTCGAATATAATATTAATTCTATTATGAGTTTTAAAAGTGAAACAGGGTAAGTATTACTAAACGTAGATTTTCAGTGTTTTAAATTGTGAGTGTCTTAACTCAAACTAGTCATTTTAGACTCAGACATAGTAAAGCATTATGTAAGATAAGACTATCTGTCATAAAAATACAGATTTATAATTTTTAGCTGTCCAATCACAGCAGTCCCTGAAGTTCTGTCTTATCTGTTATTTCTAGACAACGTTTTTTAAACTACAATGTCAAATCAAACTGTCGCCCCATTTCAATCTCCAAACAACCCATTCAAATTAAACGACACGTATATGGATCGTATTTGAATAAGTGTGACATTAATATTCTTTTGTGATAATTTTTGAATTCGGAACGCCCACGCGCCATTGTCTCGCGAGTTATTGGCTCATTAGGCGACGCTTTGTCTCACCACGATTTGAATTTTTGATTTTCGAATCGAACATATTGATTTGTTGCTGGCGCACAGAAAGCGTTGGAAGCGCTCGATAGCTAAAAACATTATTATTAAAAACAAAACAATGTCAATTATGTCCACTGCATTGCATAGATCTCTTTTAAGCGGTTTCAAAACAAAAATTGGCAGCGATCCATCTTGTAACGCTCCAACCGGCACTGCGTTTCTCGTCCATATTAAATTATAGATCATTTACAATGATCATCATCAGATGGAAGACATCTTCTGCTGGACATGAGCCTTCACGACGATCGCGTGGCCATTGACTTCCAGCATTGTTTACCAGATCGCTCGTCCACCTTATGGGAGGCCTACGAACGCTTTGCCTTCCAAGCAAGACCATCGTTGATACATCGAAAATTAATAAATATCTAGCCAACTAAAGTCGTAAAATACCCATAAACCTAAAAACAAATTAACCCTAATTCAACACTTTTTTTTAAATTTAAATTGACAATAATATCAACACGATCTCTACTTCCGTATTACACAATAACGTCTCGGAGCGAATTTTTATTTCTTTTATTTGAACAATACGCGGCCCACGCGTAGTGATGTGCCCACAAATTACGTATGGTAATTCGTCTTGTAATCCTTCCGTCGGACCTCCCTGTGTCTCACAATCGATCGATTATGAATGCGGGATCGGGCACAGCACTAGTTTTACTTTTTGCCGTACCATATTTGAATGTTGGGGAACTATTCTGTGTCGTATGATTTTTTGTGCCAGTATTATTTGGAATTTTAATGTCATTGCTTTTCAAAGCCGATTATTGATTGATCTTTACTTAATTACACATTAAATGGTATTGATGTATTTTAAGTTCAATTGCTAAAAAAACAAACGTATCATCACATATGAAGGCTCCACGGAAAGAACATGCCTAGTCACCTTTTTTTAAAATTGAGATTTTAATCTCAAAATGTAGAGCTCACAAAGTACTATGACTTACGACTGAATTAAATAATCTGAAAATAATATAAAATCTATTTTTTTATCATTTAAATAAATGGTAACCATAGTAATTGTTCGTGATGACTAACTTTCAAACCGCTATAACTCAAAAAGTTACTTAGGTGACTAGACACGTTCTTTCCGTGGACCCTTCATATCGTCCATATCGACTTGCTTCTTGGTATAAAGCAGCAGGTATTTTCTTTTCATTATTATGTACCAATTTACCAATTTTCTTGTTTTTAACATGCCTGAACGTTCCCATGATATTGAATCTTTTCAAAATAAAATAGCATATTCGCAATCGTCAGCAAATCATCGCTTAACAAGTAGGCACTCACTTTTACCGCCCAAAAAAACCGATAACAACGCAACACTAATAAAAAAACCGGTACTCATACCGGTACCAATAAGTACGCACAATTTAACTTTTTAACGTGTCGCCGATGGGGGTGTATTCTGGAAACTCATAAAGCATGATTACCGGTAATGTCGCTCGTCGTATTGGGGTGCTAATAAAAGTCCCGTCGAGATCAAATTGCGATTGCCTTGTGTTTGTTAGGTTTTGTTTTGATGGATATTAGAAAGCTGCGTATGAGAGAGCTTCAAATAGAACGGCATAAACACAGTTTATTAAGACTTTTTCGTGTGCTATGATTTTCATATCGAGTTTTAGTCTCTATATAATCGAGCTACTTCAATCGCAGCTGGTATAAAGGCTTCATTATTTATCTTACCGTCATATCAACGAGGTCTGTGCGTAGTCGTACGTCGGTTGAGAATCAGTAGTGAAACTTCATGCTGACCTTTTTTGGGAAAATACTGCGCTAATATAGGTTCACAAGGTCATTTTAGTTTCCATAGGAATTTCGATATATCATCCAGTACATTAATAGCACATAAGTACTTACATAATTATCCAACCTGCTCACAAAATTTCACGATAATCGATTGAAAATTGCGACCTGTGGAGGGTAAACAGTCAGTCAGATTTAAGAAAGCATTTTTGCCCGAAACTAAAATTTTGGTAGGTAGGTATGTATACTTTTTTAACAAAGTCTACGTAAGTATTAAAGTATCTGCTTCGTGAAAACTTACGAGTCCCAACTTATCGTACCAAATGTACCCTTTGAATGTCGTTGTGTTAATTTTAACAGTCACACATCTCTTTTCTGCCCATCTGTACCATCGAAAACGAAACGCTTTGCGGTCGATCACCCACTTCATGCGACAAACAGTTTCGACAGCGAACCTGACTGTATCATTACCCACAACACGAGCTCTTTCGGTATTATTACAGTGGCCTATTATGCACTATCGCTAATTTCCGTTCAATACAATGTCGACACGAATTTTATCAATAGCGTTGCGATATTTCGTATGAAATTAGAATCAGCGCCGTTTCCGCTTCCGTTCGATATTCGAACGCTTGAATTAAGAACACGATACAAACAAATGACGTGCGGTCGAATTTTGTTTTGTGTAAAAAGTGTACATATAAGCACCGAAGTTTATTTGTCAATCGCAAATCAAATTTTTGGTGCGAATGAGGAACCATCGTTCCAAGTTTGAAAAATGAAGTGCGTTCTCGATTTAACCAGGAAACCGTTCTTATTTGATAAAATAAAATTAGGTAGGTATTATTATTTTTAATATCCATTCACGAGACACCTGAGCAATTTTTTTAAAGACAGGGAGGCAATAACCATTAAGCGGGCGTTCTCGAAGTTTTCTTTTCAATAACGCGTCTGATATTCAAATTAAGGAGGAATTCGGGCGATATATCATCAGGGCTAATCAGATTTTTCCGTACATTTCCTAAATGTTTTAGGGGATTAAATACGTTGGGAGGATAATTTAGTAGTTATTTCCAATTTTTTACAAGCTTTATCTCTTTTTCCATTTCAATTCAAAGGAAAATAACATTTATTTTTATTTAGATTTTAATTCTACATATTTTTTAAAGCACGTTACGAAATTAAATACCAAGAACATCACTATCATTAAAAAAAACAAAACACCAACGCAACCGCGAGAGGCGCGAGACCGCGTTCCAATTCCGGAAATTCAAAATTTCAATTCTAGAACTTCATTCAAAATTTACGCAGTCAATATACAGGGGGTTCTTCAGAGACTCTCAATACACCGAGGCGTCGTAAAAATAATTCAAATCGCTCTTATAGTCGCGATAGGCGGGACATTTGCATACTAAAGTAATGCAAAAATCTATGCGACGCATTTGGGTGCGTTTCCGTTGTAGCACGACACGGTTCGGATGGAAAAAAATATGCGTAAAGTGGATTGGGAGTGTACGGTAGTCTTTTGTTTAATGTTCTATTGCCGAAGTAGTTGGTCACTCGGGGCACTTCATATTTACCTGAGGACACCGACCTAGTACTGGGACTATGGTTGATCAATACTAAACTACACTCCAGATTGCTATGATTATTTATGGCTACTAGGTATTTATCTTTTAGTCGAACAGAAAGTATTTTAATTTGTTTGTCGTTTATTTTGTTTGTCATTCAGTCAGACACTCACTGCTGTATAAGTTAAGATGATCAGTCAAGGTCCTAACTATATGTACGTTCGATCGATCGTATATATTGGTACGAGTACTTCATTACATCTATCAGTTTGAAAATGCCGTCGCCGTCACCGTCAAACTTCATCCACTGACTTAATCGATGATGGAAACGCGCTCTAATATTAGCCCCGCGCAAAGAAATTTTATGTGTTATTTTTTTTCTTGTTTTGAAATATGCGCACCGTTAGGTTATTTATGGGCACCATAGAGGTTATATTTCGCCGTAATGAGGTTTTGTTCGGGAAGGCAATTTAAATGTGCGTAGATTGAGACATTGGGGTGCACTTTGCGAATTCTTGAACGTTTTGACTCGATCGCGAAGATTAAGGAGTTTCTGAAAAAAATTAAGAACAAGACTTCCCTTTTTTAACTCTGTTGACATCTCTTTAAGACGATCATTTATCAATGTGCTGTCAATTTACTATTGTACCTATTGCATACCTACACTGAAAATTACATAAGTATAATGTATATGAAAAAAAAATGAACAATATAAAAAAAATAGATATCATGGGACAATTCACACCAATTGACCTAGTCCCAAAGTAAGCTTAGCAAAGCTTGTGTTATGGGTACTAAGCAACGGATAAATATAATTATATAGATATAGATACATACTTAAATACATATTAAACACCCAAGACCCGAGAACAAACATTCGTATTTTTCATACAAATATCTGCCCCGACACGGGAATCGAACCCGGGACCTCAAGCTTCGTAGTCAGGTTCTCTAACCACTAGGCCATCTGGTCGTCTAAATATTCATGTTTTTAAAAGTTGCAGAACAAAAATCGCTCTTTTATGCGAGTAGAAAACCTTGCATTTAAATCCCAATAGTACAAGACACCCTGTAGATAAGGTCACAAAAAAATGAAACAATAACTTGCCAGATCCAGATAGCAATTGGTCGCATAGCAGTCGTATCAGCTATATTATACAGCCGGAAGCGTGTAGTTAGCGATTTCCTGCACAAAAATAAACAATTAACATCGGCCGATCGAATTAACACCTTTTATTAAAGAGGATGTCAACATAACTAATACATAATGTAGGTACATATTTGACTAATCAATTTGAATATTTTTGTGACTTACCTACTAATACCACAAATGTTATAAACGCAAAAGTTTTTACGCATGTGTGTATGAATGGATGTTTGTTACTCTTTCACGTAAAAACTATACAAAACTTTACAATAATTAAGCTCATAGATCATAATAACATATTGACTACTTTTTATCCCGATATTCCCACGGAATCAGGTTAAAACTTCAATTTTGCAGGTGGTAGGACCTTGTGCAAGGTCCGCCCGGATTGCTACCACCATCTTGCTCGCTAATCCTGCCGTGAAGCAGCAGTGCTTGCACTGTTGTGTTTCGGCGTGGAGAGTAAGACAGCCGGTGAAATTACTGGCACTTGAGGTATCCCATCTTAGGCCTCTAGGTTGGCAACGCATCTGCAATTCCCCTGGTTTCCAGATGTTTATGGGCGGTGGTGATCTCTTACCATCAGGAGACCCACTTGCTCGTTTGCCATCCAGTCGTATAAAAAAAAATTCTACCCTTGGGTCATGAAATTTGGCATGGTTGTTTCAAATATATACTTAGACGAAGTTACAAAAACGAAAACGTCACAAGAACGAGCAACGCGCTACTAAACATTTCGTTGCGTAAAAAGCTGCATCGTTATTAATTGTTAGTCTTAAAACAGCTCAAAATTAATATGTAACAGTTTTTCATACAACTGTAGATTTACTTACCAACATTTTAATACAGAAACCATCGGACGTGTTATTTTTATTATAATTCGGCAATCAAAAAGATAATTATCGCTTAAAAAAAAGCATTAAGCCGCAGTCACACGATAACCGAACCGTTGACTTTGAAAGAATTCGGACAATGAACACATATCTTTATAATTAATTGTGATTGTTTACACGTTTTGGGTTTAGTGCAATTATGGACTCTATGTTTTATAAGTAGGGTTGGTAATGGGAAGGAGCCGATACGAATTTGCAACGATCGTTCAAATTAATACATTTTTAAATTTAGAATTGTTGGAAATTTTGACGCGGATGCTCGTTTGTTTTTTTAGAAGGATGTACCAATGTTTGTATTGTAATTGTAAGTTTTTCGTTGTAATATTAACTACTTAATACTAGTTATTGGGGGTTACATGGGGGAGGCCTATGTCGCATATTGAACGTATCGGGTAAAATGGACGTCCTACGGCTGAGATGATGATGATGACTTGTTATTACCCGCGACTTCATAATTTTTTTGTTATTTGACTGGATGGCAAACGAGCAAGTGGGTCTCCTGATGGTAAGAGATCACCACCACCCATAAACATCTGCAACACCAGGGATTGCCAACCTAGAGGTCTAAGATGGGATACCTCAAGTGCCAGTAATTTCACCGTCTGTCTTACTCTCCACGCAAGCACTGCTGCTTCACGGCAGGATTAGCGAGCAAGATGGTGGTAGCAATCCGGGCGGACCTTGCACAAGGTCCTACCACCATCATTATCATCATCATCGGCGTATGCGCATCGAACAGCGCTGAATTCATGATTGATTACTTTTACCTCCTAATATGTACTTAGAGGTGCCTTTTATAGCATCAATGCGATCTATTAAGTTCAAAGTGATGTTTCTAAATAGGACAAAGTTAACTGGAAGAGATCCTTTTAAGGGATAAGTTCGCCTTTGTATATCTCTTTCTCTTGTTTGTTGTTTCACGTGTTTTATGTACAATAAAGAGTTACACAATACAATACAAATGTCGACGCAATCAGTGAGTACTCATCATAAATAAGTGTTGCTAGGCAACCGGACCTTTTTTTATATATGAGGGGGCAAACGAGCATGCGGGTCACCTGATGGGAAGCAATCACCGCCGCCCATGGACACCTGTCAACACGAGGGGTGTCACGGGTGCGTTGCCGGCCCTTTGAGAGACTGATAAGCTCGTATTTTAAAGCTAAGTTATACCGCGCTGGAAACGCTGTCCCAGGAAGCTAGTGACTTATATGTCATGTTTATCAATTTTCCGCGGGAACTTTGAAAATATAAGGGATGAAATGTATACTATGCCTCTTTTCAGGGCATAGTCCACCAATATGCAAGATTTCATACAAATTCGTTTAGCCGTTATTGAGAATCGTACAATAAAAAAATACAACAAACTTACAATATGTGAAAGTTTTGAGATATTAACTTATAAATTAATTAACAAACAGGCGTAGTTGTAACCAATTCTCCGATATATTTCAGCGATAAGGCCACCTACCGCTTATCTTGGAAAATCTCTATATATATATATACACATACCTATGTTTTCTGTACTGCTTACTATGTGTTGGTGTTCAATAAAGATTCGTTGTATTGTATTCTATTCTACCTACAAATTAACAAAAACCTATCATCATCATCATCATCATCCCAGCCTATATACGTCCCACTGCTGGGCACAGGCCTCCTCTCAGAACAAGAGGGCTTGGGCCGTAGTTCCCACGCGGGCCCAGTGCGGATTGGGAACTTCACACGCACCATTGAATTGCTTCGCAGGTTCGTGCAGGTTTCCTCACGATGTTTTCCTTCACCGCAAAGCTCGTGGTAAATTTCAAATGTAATTCCGCACATGAATTTCGGAAAACTCAGAGGTGCGAGCCAGAAACCTATCAATACCCCCAAAAATCAGCTCCAGTTTACAGTAACTTTCGCATCTAAATAAGTAGATGCACATAATTTTAAGCGAAGAGAAACCGGACGCTGTATAATTGATTACACATCGTACAATTACTTGAGGTCCCTATCACCGAAACGTGGACAGCGGACCGTGGAAAATATCGCCCAAAAATGGACATGGTAGATAAAACTTCGAGATACACTACTGTATTTTTTATACTATGTGCACGTGAAAAATTGTAAAGGAATTCAAACCTTACTACCGTCGGATAGAGCTTTAATTCGTTTGGATGGTAGCATGTATTAGAATTGAAACATAACCGAAAATTAGTTGGTAAAAATCAACTTTAATTGCTAATAGATAGAGTTTTTATTTAATTGTGTGTTGCGTATTAGTTCCAAAGTATAGTCGAAGTGGGCTCTAGATTTGAAATCTGATAATGAGCGTTAATAAAATGCTTTATTCGTAATTTATTTATATTAATTAATACGGGGCTGAGTGTACCGTGACGGGTTCAACGGACGGACCGTTTTGACAGAATGCAGTTACTGATAATTATGATTTGGGATTATCGTTAATGTAAGTTAACCGACCGAGTTATACGAGGTTAATTAATTAATTAAGTTTTTGTAAAATATTTTTTATGAAAGTTTTTTTTGTTACTTATTACTGAATTGCCACGATAATGACACACATATCCCTAATGTCAAGACAATTCGACCATTGGAAATGGGTAACTATTGTAAGACCGCTCATAAACATAATAAAAGTGTCATTACTTTTAAATGTAGGCAAAAGTGTCTAAAATGTATGTCGTTATATTTTTCGATAATTTATGCACACCCTGTATAAATCTACAATACAAATTCGTCTTTGACATCTGTCTCAAGATAAAGAAAACTAGTAGAAATAACATCAAAACCCGATCGACCGTGAACTGTGACGGGCCACGATCTTAACCCCCGTTCTCACCAGTACTTACCCAAATAATTATCATGCAAATAATTACCCATCAATCCATCTGAACCCACCCCTAAATAGCCCAATAAATTAAAAAATATAAATGGAACGCATTTAAAATAAACCAGTTTACTATCGATTTGAAATTCGAATCTTAACCCTTCAATTGTTCTTTGATTTATGCCTGCATATGGTAATACGTGACGTTACTTTTTTTTAAATAATTATTTAACAGTACCAGCCCACTTAATATGCGAATAATAATTAGTTTCCTTATTTCTTGGGGCATTCTCACGGCAAGGGTTGATTGATCGAACCAGCTAATTAATTCCATTTTCGAAAATTCGAACAATTTTCCGTTAGAATTCGCGCCAAAACGTAACATTCCGATTTCATTTATGACACATTTAAATAGCTAAAACTTCTTTTGTGGAATCTAAGACGCTTTGAATATCAAAGTATAATTTATCAAACATACTTTGCAACACAATCTCAACAATAACAAACTTCAACATTAATGCGTGCACATGTTTTTAAACAGATTAAAAAAAACTATTTCCGAATTCGAATCAATACGCCGTTGACATCTGCCTTCCAACCCTAATCCTATCTTGAAGAAAATCAACCATCCAGAATCAAAACGACCGAAGTTCATTTCAATTCATAAACAGTTTCAAACTTAACAGGTAACGCCGTAAGGTTTAATTTTGTGGGTGATATTGATGCGAGTTACGTAGTTCTGTCAACGAATGAATGAAAATGAATCTTTTAAATATAGTACACAATAGCGCATCGCATTTACGAAACCTGTTTCACGAATTGATAGTCGATTCCGATTTTTAATATCGACTATTCTCAGGAGATTTGCATACGCTTTCTTGCAATGCAAATGAATAGTATAATGTGTATGGGATAGTATGGGAAACGCGTATGGGAGCGTATGGTAATATAATATGAGATAAGGAGGCGAGATGTAAGTTATCTGCGGCGGTTAGTCGGACGCGCGCATTTGACGAGCAACGTCACGCGCGCGAATTAAAAAAGTTCGAATAAATTTGGAACGCACGGAAAGCGATCTTCGATTGTTTTGTGACCGCTGCGTTCTATTGTTTTTAAAAATATTTTGAATTTTGGAACGCTTGCGTAGTTTTTTCTTTCTTTTTAGTTCCTTTAGTTTTTTTTTGTGATTGTATTGTGTTTCGATGGATGTTCTCGTATCGAAATTAGTGTTCTGTACGGAGATTATGAAAATAAGGAATTGTTATATAGAGGTGAGTTTTAATTATTGTGAGTTATGTTTATTATAGTTTTTCCATAGCTTTTGAACCTTTTTTGAGGGCTGTATCTTTTAAGCGTAGTTACGGGCAAACATTTGAAATTTTATACATTATTTACAATAATATGTAGGTAAGGAGCTGCTATAATTATTTTATCTCATTTCATAATTCTTGTAAGAAATAAAAACAAAAACAAGTTTTTTCGCCCAATTTTTTTACTCGATCGTATCATCCGATTCATACTTGACCGGTTTTTTTATTTCAACTGTTGTCATATTTAGTATTATTATTATTAAAAATAATTTATTTTCCGTTACATTTTTTTTTTAATTGAAATATCTATTTTAAGCAGATAGCTTAATTCGCAAATATTTTTTAACGTAAAAAATGTCAAAGGTAGTCCTTAAAGTGATGAAATAAACGCGTTCCTCCTTACACCACCAACTCCGTACCCCATCTCGATAATTACAGCCGCGAATCAACTGCGACCATATCTTTGTTTTTTCATGACGCGTTTGTTCTGTAATTAATTAACATGTGTTTTTAATACTTATGTTTGTGACATATGACATTAGTGCACATGAAATATGTAAAGAACATTTGCGTCACTTCAACTGGTAGCTGTCACCGAGTCTAACAAAATGCAACAGTTTAAAAAAGTATAGTTACTCGACAAAACTATCCGCATGTCATTTTATAATGTTTTTACAACTTTGATCTTCAGTTAGCGATGTAAGATTTGTTTGCAGATAATTCCGCATATTTCAGGTAAATTAAGTAATTATTGCTATTACAAAAAATTGTGAAATAGAAAATAAATAGTTTAGAGTACACTATTTCTTGATTTAAACAGCAAGTTAGAATAATATTAGAACTTGCTCAAATCGCTGCCGTTTTAATTCTCATATTGCTGAAAAAATCAATGCTTCTCAGTTAATTATAAATTTCATGTAGCAATTTATTTAGCTTGTCCATAAAAATTCAAAACCTGTACTACCTGCTGTCCTCAGGGTAAGCTAGTCGCAGTAAAGATAATTCTGCAACTATTAATAAACTGCCGTAAGCTCGACCCGAGCTCCATAAAGCATCAGTATACTCATCAAGGAAGTTACTGAGACGTTGATTGTGAAAAAGTGCTACTGCAAGTCAAGCTTATATCGGTTTTCCTACAGTTGCAGCTCTCCCAATTTGCTCACGATCTCCTTCGACAAATAGTTAATAAAGTCATTGGAATTTGACTCGTATTGTGTTAACTACTTAAAATGTATAAACTAAGTTTGTAGGTATTCATAATAAAATGAGAGATCAAAATCAGCAGCATATGAAGCTTATAATATAGCTTTAAACGCAAATATATTTGTGTTTCCTAATATGAGTAATCTGCTGCTGTAAATTGCGTCACCTGTCTAGTCCTTACTTCTTTCTGTTGAGAAAAGGTTGCCTAAAAGAGATGACTCTGAAGCGATAAGGCCCCCTACTGCTTATCTTTTTATTTCTCTCTGTGTACTCTTTTTCTGTAACGCTTACTATTGTGGTGTACAATAAAGAGTCATTGTATTGTATTGCATTGTACGACTGAATATCATAGTTCTAAAAGTTCTGAAGTTTGGTGCGATAATCGTAGCGTAAAGCGTAAAACTTGCGTATATCCCCGAACCCAAACAAAAATCCAGTTTAAAAAACTGTGCCAGTGTCCTCGCCGCACGCATTAAAATTGATCAACACATAACCTCGTTATCCTCACAACGTCGACCCTTCTCAGCGGTCATTCGACGGGCCACCACCCCAACCCACTTTTTACGTTAATGTTTTTCTATAGGGCGCACACAAGTACACGAATAAGTGAATGATGGGGGATATCACAACATCTCCCTTATCAGGGCCCAAGTTTTTAGCGGGGGATTAGCTAATACATGACGCGCGGTCTTTTGCGGCGTGACGCTTGAAAGGGACGGGACGGTGGGTGCTAGGTGGACCGTACCTATTGTTTTGTTTTTCGTTTGAAGCTTTTGAGAAAAATGAGAGTTTAATGACATCGGCGGCCATCTTGTTATTGATGTATCATAATGATCTTTAACTACTACGGCTGCGCATACTAGAGCAGCGCTGGCATTCTTCGAATTCCGGACACGAGCTCTGCGGTGTGGAAGGCAAAGGGTACCCCACACCTTTTTTCCATGAAAATGGTCAACCGCAAATCTTAAAAAAAAAAACTAAAAAAAACGTTTACATGGTGTTTAGTCATAGTTACCACCTGCTGAAATATTCTGGATTAATTTGAAGACATCCTGTATACTAGTGATTCTGGTAAACCCAGTGAGGTAGTTTTTACAGAGCACAGGTTTGCATTTCAATAAATAACAAAATGGTCAGATAAATAACATGACACGAAGGCAAAGGGAACAACCACGGTCAGTTTTATGTAAAAAAAAACCTGGCGCAAAAGTGTACAATACACTTGCCGCGTTGCCACGTTGCATCACGATGGATAGCTTTGCATTAAAAACGCCCCAGAGACTTAAAAAAAAATTGACGGGAAAATGGCCACTACTATAAAATCGATCAATTTTCTGAGTGAACTCCATGAACATTATTGGGTCAATTTTGTTGGCGTATTGATTTGAGATACGAGTTATTTTCAATATGTAACGCTAGACTGGGCACAGTGTAAAAAGGAATTAAAAAAACTTACTTCAGAGTATAATGCTATTCTCAAATGACATTGCTATCTCAATCGATTCTGAACATTAGGCTAGGCCTCAGGTTATCTAATTAACACCTTGTATAAAACATGAATAAATAATAATAATAAATATCATGGGACACTTGACACCAATTGACCTTAGTCCCAAACTAAGCAAAGCTTGTACTATGGATACTAGGCAACGTATAAACATACTTATATAGATAAATACATACTTAAATACATATTAAACATCCAAGACCCGAGAAAAAACATTCGTATTATTCATACAAATATCTGCCCCGCCCGGGAATCGAACCCGGGACCTCAAGCTTCGTAGTCAGGTTCTCTAACCATCCGGTCGTCAGATATAGAATAAATTCATGGCGTTCAAAAAGATGTTTCTCTGCAGAGAACAGAACCTGGAACTCCAGTGACAACAACCTTTAAACATAAGGTCGTCAATGTAAATCTAAAAAGCTTAAAAGCCATCTGATAAATTTCCAGCAACAGCTTAAAAATTGAGTACATATCAAAACCTCAGACTTTTACCAGAACCTAATTTATTATACACCCATTAAATTTACATATCCTACCTAATTAAAACACAAAAACAATTCTATTTAATTCTGAACTCGAAACTTTTTTCCTCTCATATTAATTCCATCATATTGACGCACCCAGAAGGGGTGTGGGGGTGACTAGGGGGGGGCGAGATAACGGGAGACATAAAACGTAGATCGCTAATTCATCATAAGTTAAAGGGGTTTTTACGTACGCCACCCTTAAAGGGTGTAAGTCGCCAATCCCTTGAGGGACATACGACCTTTTGTGGAAAGTCCAGAGTAAAAAATCACCCTCTCACAAAGGCACCGAATATTAGGCGATGTGATATTAATTAACTTTGGATTTTCACGTTTGGTTTAAAAGCTTTAGGTTATTGGGAAATTTTGTGACGTTTTTAGAATTTTAGAAGCCTTTGAGGGTTCCCCTGAAGCACTTTCCTTTGCCAGTGTCCAGGGATTTTGACAAATTTATCGGAAGGAGAAGACGTCAAACAGAAAAACATTAGCAGACTATGCTCAGAACTATTTAGGGTAATATCATAAAGAGAAATCCTTTGATTGTGTGTTTGTTTGTAATGAATTAAGTCAATGTTGAACAGGTGGCCGTTGGGGCCGAAAGGTTCTTTCGTGGAGACCGCGGATCGCCAAGCACAGCGTAAGATGACCACTAAGGAGATGGACAGATGACCTGGTCAAAGTCGCGGGTTCACGGTGGATGCAAGCCGCTTCCAACCGAGGCAACTGGAGGTCTATAGGGGAGGCATACGTCCAACAGTGGACGTGCTACGGCTGATAAAATATGATCTTTTATTTAAAATATGATCGTTTTCGATTCAAATACCTTGTTCTAAAAAATGTTTCTTCAACATTATTAGCACCCCCATTGGTGGGCTAAGTCTTAATTAACAAAGACGAATTAGAACGTTTGATTATGTGATTATAAAGGGTTCGTTACAAGTTTTTCCCTTCGCGAAGCTTCGATCCCAGTAATTGGTTTAACTCGGGGACGTGTGCTTGCTGCCTTTGGGCACGTTTTGCGTTTTTTTAAAGGGTTTTTGTTTAAAGTACCCTTTAGATAAGTTAGCAGAATAGACTCATGACAGGAGCTGTCTTAACCTTTATATATTTATAATAGTCACTTTTTTACACTTTTCTTTGGAGGTGGTATCCATACTAATATTATAAATGCGAAAGTGTGTGTTTGTATGTTTGTCCGTCTTTCACGTCGAGACAGAGCGACGGACCTACGTGATTTTTGGCATAGAGATAGTTTATGGGTCAGAGAGTGACATAGGCTACTTTCTATCCCGGAAAAATGCACAGTTCCTGACGTGAAATTTCCGATATTTTTGATCACCTTGCCCGCTCCGAAATATCTAATGGCGCGGTATATTCCCCATACTATGTAGAAACCCTAATTGAGTTGATTGCATAATGTGTCTCTCTTTGTGTGGCATTGAAAGAACTAAACAAAAATATATTTTGTATCTAAATACAGCTCGTCTCCATAATTCTAATCGTTTTATCCATTTTGTCAGAATTATACCGAAACTCTGAAAATAACTCGATTCTTAACAGGATCAATAATTAAGTCAAAAGCACAAATAGGGTTCGATGGGATTAACTAAGGTTCAAGTTGAATCGCAGTTCCGTTAAATAGCTCCTTAACTTTTAAACGATTTACCGAAGTTCGGAGTTTAGCGGGTGACTGTACATTGAAAGGTTTATCTGTAAATATTGATACAGTCGGCGCAAAAAGCGGGCTCAGTTTTAATTGGATAGTTACCTGGTTAAAAAAGTATCATTCTATTTAATCTATTGGTTATATTATCAGTAAATATTGGAAATGTATTTTTTATTTTGACAATCAAATAATTACAAAGATGAAGCGCGTGGATCGGGAGTGGGGGGCGTGACGTCACACCGTGCTAAAGCAGCGTTTCCACCAGAGATTTGCGAGGATGTGTTGCGAGGAATATGTTTTTCATTAACCAATAGGAACGCTTCATTTGCCTCGCCTCGCTCCGCTCAGCTGTTTCCACCAGAGATGTGCTGTGCGAGGATAGGTAAATGAAGCGTTTCTATTGGTTAATGAAAAACACATCCCTCACAACACATCCTTACACATTATTGGTGGAAACGCTGCTTAAAAGGTGTCGCACGGTGTAACGCCACGCGGAACTTTACCTAGCTATAATTTCATAATTTCTAAAAAAAAATAACCATCGGACTAAGTTTTTTTTTAAACTAGCCTATTATTAAGTAAAAGTATAAAAACTGGCCAAGGGTAAGTCGGAATCGCGCTGAGGGTTCTCAGAGGGTTCTCAAATTTGTAGGTGTGTCTACAAACCACTAAGCCCGCTATTCCCAGTGTTCGCGTAGTCCCGGGCTCCACAAAGCTACTGACCATAAATAAAAGTACTTGGGCGACCGAGCTTTGCTAGGGCTAAAACTCTATAATAAGCGTTTTCCTAGAGATAAAACAAAGCTAGAACGATTTGTCATCCCCGAAAACCCCCACACACCAAATTTCATCGAAATTGATGGAGCCATTTATATACACACATATATATAAAAGAATTGCTTGTTTAAAGGTATTAGATAATAACTTTAGGTATACTATAAGTTGCATAGTACGCAACCTCCCATCCAATTAGCTGTTATTTACTATTTTAAGGATCCGACTAATATTTAATTTTCCAATTCCATTGCCAAAAAAATGTATGAGAACCTTTGCACTAAACCCACAAATAATATCCCACCAAGACCAAAAATAAACCTTTTATTCACTACACTACAAATCTACAATGCCATTTAAAGGAGACCTCTATCTCTATTACCAGTTCAAAGAACCTAAGTCCATCTAAAACCGGTCTCGATACGCACTCAATACTAATTACGGCTTCGTCGACACTAAATGAGGTGCGAACCGATGACGATTGTGGCCGTTATATGACTTTGAAGTCCACTAAAGCGCTAGTAGCGACTAATTGGTGTTCTAGCAGCTCTCTTTTTAAGAACAAAGGCGATTCGATGATTTGTTTCATTTGTAACTTTAAATAGAATGTAACAATGTTAGGCTACTTACCTGTATATATTATAAGTTGTTTATTAGTTCAGGACTAATTCGTTTATCGCTATTCCGCGGAATTTTCGCTATTCCGGGATAAAAACTTTTCCATGTCCGTCTCCGGGACTTAAACTATCTTTTTACTGAACTTCGTCTAAATCGGTTCAATAGTTTAGACGTGATGAGAAACAAACAAACAAACAGACTTCCAAACTTTCGCATTTATAATATTAGTGGGATAGTTTAAGATATATTTATGTCTGTCAAATTTCAAGTCTTTAACAGTGGCGGCACTAAGGGGGGCGGAGGGGGCGATCCGCCCCGGGTGTCAAGCACCAAGGGGTGACAAAGACAACTCGTACATCCAAAGGAGGCGCACGAACCCCAGTTTAAAGACATATTTTAGTAAAATACTGTCTCATAAGCATGTTTACTATTTGAGTATAGGAGTGATCAATACAAACCACCCAGAGTCCGAATCTACGAGTATCCTACGCCGCCACTGGTATCTGACTCCTGTGGCTTAGACTGGACGTTGTTTGTCACTCAGTCATGCATATTGTACTTTATAGAGTCGAAAATCATTAAAAAATATAATCGAACCAATTTAACTTCTTTATAACCTCTTTAGGCACTTGTCCCACCGCCGACGATGAGCGAGAAGCGAGTAGAGCGAGTAACTAGAAACGAGTGGGCGAGCAGCGAGAAGCGAGTGTAGTTTTGTCGCTCGGCTGTTAGCGAGTGTTCGCGTGCGACGGGCGATTACTCGCTCCACTCGACTCGCTCGTGCGGGGCGGTCGCCAAGCTGACATCGCTGAGCGAGTATCTATAGCTCAGCAAGTTTTATAGCTCTTGTCGCTGCGACAAAAGATGTAAGAGCGAGTTCTCGCCGACAGTGTGAACAGCCAGCGATCAACTATTAATATATTTGTCTCTTTTACTCACACAGGATCTTATATCTTTTATTCGTTTCTTGAGCGAGAAAATAGTCGTTAGCCAATCGTTTCCTCGCTGGCGGTGAGACAAGTGCCTTATGTTATGAACTCTTATCATTCTCCTTATAGCGGCATATTAAAACAGTTATCAATACAAATTTCACTATTTACAAAGTCTCTGACTATGTAAAGAATGGTGATGCGTGTTGTTTTGCGAAAACTCGCAACAATGTGTTTACTTTAAGTTTCATTGTAACCATTCTATTATATTTGTACAAAAGCAATTACTCAGAATTTGTAATGTTTAATTTAAATACTTTAGCGACCTAGCTTCACTTGGGTTACAAGTCAAATAACGTGTTTTCCCGAAGATGAAACTAGGTTGGATCGACCCTGAAATGTATAAATATTCAAGAATTGTTCGTTTGAAGGGTGGCCGGTTCTCATGGGCCCACTTGAATATTCTTTATATATTAAAAAAAAGTTTAATTACATTCAAGAACCGAATAAAAATATTATTTGTTTTTATCAACCGTATATTCACTAAAAGAAATCTGTTATTTTTTACTTATTTTTAGCGATCAAGATTTTAGAGTGGTCAGTTGGTAAGGCCACATAACCAGGATGCAGATTAAATAATATAACCTTAAATAGTATATTATTTTTAACGTCCGACGCAAAAAGAGGGGTGTTATAAGCTTGACCGCTATGTGTGTCTGTGAGTGTGTCTGTCTGTCTGTGTGCCTGTCTGTGTCACCGTAGCTCTTAAACGGGTGGAAAATGCGTTTGTTTTATTTGGAAGCAGGTTTTCTGGCGATGGTTCTTAGACATGTTTTATCAAAATCGGTTCAGCCGTTTTTGAGATATTGATGATCGGGGGTTTTCCAACTTTTTGTTAGTTATGTTAGGTTATGAGTATCCCATAATTTAATCAATGTTATTCATATACGGTTCATTCTGTTTCTTCTGAACTACCTCTGTACCTATTAAGAACACTGTAATTCGTTTTTTTGTTTTGAATACCAACTCGTCAGGGCGCCCAAGATACAGGCACTGCCTAGTTTGGGGCCCGCTGACACTGTATTTTATGTTACACTGTTTCTGCATTTATAAAAACTTTTCATTTCATTTCATACCAATGTATGGTATGGTAGATGCAGCTACCGTATTAAACCTCAATACAAAAAAATAATCTAAGCCAGACATCGTTACACGACTCTTAAACAACTTCAACTCCACTAGCGATCTTTAATTAGCAAGCACGTGATATATGAGCTCTATAAGATAGCCGCAGATGCGTCAAATGATGCGTGCGCGATTGATCGCATGAACGAATGACTCGGTCGCGTGAGTGAATGGACGTTTCATTCATTCGCTGACAGCTCCCGTGACGATCTGGAGCGGTGCCATCTTTGTTCCAAATTCGAATTTCGAGCGTTGAAACGCGATCGGGTTTCGAGTGATTAGTAATAATGTAAAGAACTATTTTCGTTCGGGGATAAGTGGAAGCCCTTATTATAGAGGAGTTTGGTCAAGTTTGTTTCCAATATGAAATAAAGATAAAATATTTATTGTAATGGCGTTTACGATTACTAAATTAGTCTCTAATGTCATTCATAATGAATAATATATAAATATGTATTAACAATTCGACGTACAATGTAATGATATTTGTGCAAGTACGTAAGTACTGCACCTATTAAACTTTTACATTGTAGATTTGATCGCAGCTTATTTCAGATAAATTATAGAAAAAGCTTAAAACGGATAAACGTTATGCAAGATGTTATTAATTATTAAACTGAAAATCACGTACACTCCAACTATATTTAACTTCTGAAAAGATTTCTCCTCTCGATTCTGAACACTGCTTTCAGGTTTTCAGTTATTTAAATAATCTTTAATATGTAGATATAGATGTTGAACTGCCCTTTGGGCAAAATATACTTCGCCAAATTCCACTTTCAAAAAAATGGATACAACGGAGTAAACTGTCAATCAAAGGCAATAAGCAATAGCGTTTTCATTTACCAACACCGCCTCTATTACGCGTTTAAGAGCAATCCGAACCTAACGTAATTATGGCGTACTCTGCCGAAAATTCGTGTTCGAAATTCGAATGGAAATCAAAAGTGAACTGAAAGGGCCCGATCAACCCACCTGGAGGTCCCCCGAAGAAATAATTAAAAGGCGAACTGTAAACCGAACTTCATTCCGATGCCTATTTGTAGCTCATCGAGTTTTGCCGAAGTTGTCCGAAGTTTTACGAAGTTTCGCGAACTTGTCCTCGCTCCGGCAATATTTGCCCCGACTTTAAGTTCGAGCCGTTAATTTATAATTACGGCTAATTGGTTATTATCTATACTTGTGTCTGACGAAGGATTAAAGAGTTACGAATTGCGACGTGAATTCGATAGTGTTTATGATTGGTTATTTGGAGTCTTTTTTTTTTTGTATTTTTTATTTCAACTCCAAATTTGTTACTTCTACGGGTATCCCGTGAAACCATATCGAAAATACAAACTGAGACATGTATGCACAGAAAAACCAGAAAAGAGACCAGCGCTGGGAATCGAACCCAGGTCCTCAGCAATCCGTGCTGCGTGCTAGAACCCCTACACCACCGCTGGACAGGAATTTAGACACGAATTTTTCCTATGCATACATATCTCAGGTTGCTTATTTCTACTACGCTACTTATGCAGCACGGATTGCTGAGGACCTGGGTTCGATTCCCAGCGCTGGTCTCTTTTCTGGTTTTTCTGTGCATCCATGTCTCAGTTTGCATTTTCGATAGTGTTTAATATTTCTGATCAAACGAATAATTCTGGTGGCTCTTGACATTTTATCTACTAATGTTATGCTAATATTGTAACCGTGAAAGTTTGTACATGTATTTGTAACGTCTTCACGCTAATACGGCCGTATTTGAATGATATTTGGAATATTATCCACTGTCATTATCTCGGGCTTTATATGTACCACTATTTTGCCCGCGGCTCTGCTCGCGTGGAATTCGGCTATCGCGCGCTGTTCCCTCGGGAACTATGCATTTTTCCGGGATTAAAATTAGCCTGTCATTCTCTGGCCTATAAACTATCTCTATGCCAAAAATCACGTCAATCCGTCGCTCCGTTTCGACGTGAAAGACGGACAAACATACAAACACACACACTTTCGCATTTATAATACTAGTATGGATGACTGCACTCCTGCTGCTAGGCTGGGTCTGAGAATGATTGGATCGTAGTTCCCACTAGTACGCAGTGTGGATTGGGAACTTCGCATACACCATTGAATTGCTTGGCAGGTGTGTGCTATTTTCCTCACGTTGGCATATTATATTCCCTCGTGATAGGAAAGAATGCATGGCAAAGCTCTAAATCTCAAGTGCTAAGTGTAGAAACCTGAGATTTGATTGAAGACCACGTCGTGATCTTGAATAAAATCTTGAAATTTCAATACAACACCTAATGTTTCACGCGAGTGAAACCGCATGGATAATTATTATCACTCTTTCTTTCTGTCACACGGTATTAGATGAGGGTAGAAAGAGGTAACGAATGCGATTAAAATCGCTCACACGTTGCCAATACGACCTTAGGTCAAATTGCTCGCTTAAAGTTTTATAGCAGTGTAATTTGTAGCTCCTAACGCTCTAAAATTACTGTCTAAGTGAGTACAAATGAGATTACTCTACGGCACTTAAAAGGGGACATTATTGGCAACTACCGATGCTTTCGACTCGCTTCATTGACATTACTATACATTTATACGACCTCTTTGTTATCTTAATGCAGCTTTAAGTCATATAGCAAATTGACGTGTCAGAAAAACGTTTCTTATCTAAAGGAATAGTTCAAAATGTGTCCATAGTGTAAGGATAGTGGAAGTGCTAAGACATTTTTAAAGGTGTATTCTTGGCATTTAAAGTCAAGCTCTAGTTTATGTTCATTAAAACGTTTAAGTCGCATTGACAGACAGGGCCTTGGTATTAATAAAGTACTCGAAACTATATCAAACAGTCAATTATGTGACATTTTAAATGGCTCACGATTAGTTCTATCCCAGCTTATATGCGTCCCACTGATGGACACAGGCCTTCTATTAACATGAGAGAGCTAGGGCTGTAGTTCCCACGCGGGCGCAGTGTGAACTGGGAACTTCACATTTACCGTTAAATTTATTCATAGGTATCGGTATAAAACGGTGGAGATGCTTGGATAGTAACGTTTGTAAGACTAGTTACTTTTTGTCGGTAATCGCAACAAACTTAGGAATAATCTCTTGTTCATGAGAAGAATAAAATAAAGGTGTGAAAAATCAAGTATCGCTAACAATCCGCACCAGAAACAAACTAAGCCGGTATAAATTAGCAGTTTAATTTTGAATTGTGCACGCTTGTCTTAAAATCGAAACTAGGACAGATCGCCTAAACTTTCAAAGTCAGAATCAAAATTAGCATTTAGGAGCCTAACCAAGCCTGTGATTACGAGTTAAGCTTCGTTTAAACAATATTTAACCGGCTCATTAAGATCGTTATCGGGTTCACATCCATTGTTTTTAGTTACAGTTAGGTTAACAGGCTGATGGGCTGATCTAGGGTGGGTTATTTATGTCGTATAAGAGTGTCCGTGCTGGCCAAAAAAGTTACGCGGCACCCATATAAATATGCTTATAAAGCCATTATTATACAAAAGTAAAGAAACAAACATAATTGGCATTAAGATACGTGTACAAAGACGAACTTATCCCCTTAAGGCGATTTCTATCGTAAAGATACAAATCAAGGCAATAATGGTCATTAAGTGCCGTATAAACAATGGTTTTACAAAATACAATACAATGACTCTTTATTGTACACCAGAAATAGTGAGGGTTTTAATAACAGTTTAATTTTATAAAACCCAAAATACAAACAAATGTGTGATATTATTAATGAACTACAACTTATTTACCTTGCTACTTCGTACGATAAAAAAAATAAGATAGTAATGCAAAAAAGATGGAATATCTGTCTTGCTCCTCCGCAACAACAAACACCCGAACAGCTTGAGCGGTGGCGGCTTGTTGTGAGGAGCAAGACAGATATTCCATTTATTTTAACATGGACCTCGGCAAAGTAACGCCTTAATCTATACAGTAGATAGTAATGTAGTTCATTGATATGGACTGCAAGAAAGTAATGATTAAGCAAATAAAGCTATAGTACAAAATTAAGAGGACCATAATTGTTATCCCTACATGCTTGAGGGAGACCTCTCATATTGGTTATTATAACACAACCGAATCAAAAACAAGTCACATAAAACTTTATACGACCGTTAAACAACTTCAAATTCAAATGTCGACAAACATCCGAATTCGCTATCGAACAAAGCGTTAGGATTCGAATTTTGAATAAAGTTCGTAACGAGCAACAGTTCGATTGGCGCCTAGTCAATGGCAAAGTTTACGGCAAGCTCTACCTACAGACTGTTGATTTCGATTGCACAGGTTTAAAAACAAAACAACAAAGTTATATTTGGTTCTACCAACAACGTTCTATGGGTGGTAGGACCTTTTCTTTTTTTTTTCACGGGATACCCGTAAAAGTAACAAATTTGGAGTTGAAATAAAAAATACAAAAAGACTCCAAAAAACCAATCATAATTTGATTGCTTAGTAGCGACATCTCTTGTCTGGGTGAGCGGTTGGTTCCGAAAGAGTGTGACGTCTGAGATCGGAGATGAGAGCGGAACATAGATGTCGCTAGTGCTGCTGCATAAGTAGCGTAGTAGAAATAAACAACCTGAGATATGTATGCGTAGGAAAAATTCGTGTCTAGATTCCTGTCCAGCGGTGGTGCAGGGGTTATAGCACGCAGCACGGATTGCTGAGGACCTGGGTTCGATTCCCAGCGCTGGTCTCTTTTTCTGGTTTTTCTGTGCATCCATGTCTCAGTTTGTATTTTTGGACCTTTTACACTTTTACTTTTTACTGAAGTTACCGGAGGTATTATCTTAGCCCTTTAGCCTGGCAACACATCCGTAATACTCTATTATTGTGGGTGTCCATGGGCAGCACTTGCTTACTGTGAGTTGACCCACTTACTCGTTTTCAAACTAAAATTCGAACGACAAAACAAAACGAAATTAAAATTTAGCTTACAAAACTTATCATAACAATACAGAATATTCTTAGTAGTACAATCTGACCATCTTTAAATCTAAGTTGAATGGCCATTTACTACCTATCCATCTTAGACCACATCTTTGCTTACTACCAGGCATGATTGTGGTCAAACGAAAGCCAATTTTACAAAAAAAAAGCATAGAATTTTCATATCAATACAGCCATTACGGAAAACTTTGCTTAAAACAACTGAAAAGTGAGAAGAAACCCCTGTGCAATAGTCGAGTAGTTCCAAAAACTTAAAAATCAGTCGCCTAAGAGTCATAATCCACCCTACAGCTCCGCGTCGAAGCGCTGCAGGTGCGAACGCGGTTTTATTGGCTTCCAGTTTCTAACTCAATATTAGCTTATTAATGCACCACGACATATGGGACGGGCCCGATTTAGTTCAAACTTTCCCTGCCTTTTCCTGCCCCTTTAACAACCCTATCGACTCTAGCAACTTCGGTAACTTTCACAAAACTAATTCGAATCCCGAACTAACGACGTCGCGCCTCACTTAAGATGCAGAAATTGGGGCATCGATTGTCATAAATCACAATTATAACACTACAAGTCGCGTAACAGTCGTTAAAACGTCCTTAAAAGATCAATTATCCACGATTCGAGAAACCAATTTTGAAAATGGAACATCACTACAGTCAAACCACACGCGAGAATTACCGAAAACACACGAATATTCAAATGTGGAACGCCCGAATCACCAATCGGATTATCGTTCTACATGTATAAAAGACGAAAATTCGCGCGAGTTCTTACCCCTTTCACCCCCTACCCGGTGGGGGCTAATGGCAACAGCACTTGGATTCATTAGTAAATTAGAAACCGGATGAGTCCATAACCATCCCAGCCTATATAACTGCTGGGCACAGGCCTCCTCTCAGAACCTTGGGCTTGATGAGTCCAAAGTTGGGAAAATTCAATATCTAATAATGATTAGGTACCCCTGATACCTGTCTATTGCCAATAGACAACTTTCACAATTCGGTACGCGTCCTATTTGAATTTGTCAATCCGAGTTTGAGTTCGTTCCGAATTATACTGAATTGAATTATTTAGTTTTCGATTGGATTCTGTTTGGATTCCCGTTCGGGTTTTGTTTGCGATCTACCTGCCATGTGGTTTGACGAATTTACGCTTCGGGTGCGTTCTTTTGTGCGGTGCTCCCGATTATCAATACCTTTTTAGATTATAACGTTTCAATCTTCAAATGCCGTTCGAATTTTGAAACACGCGAGCGTAGTTCATCCGTCAAGACTAGCGCAAAGCGTCTTCGATTTTTCAAATATTTTAGCGCGAGATTAACTTTTTTTTCTGGCTGTCGAAACGCGTTTCCTTTGCTGCTACGAAACAAGCTTCGTAAATAAAACTCTTGGAAGGTAATTCGATGCCAGCAGCAAATTAAAACTGACATTGAGAGATTAAGAGCGCACCTTGAGTTCGGCATCGACTGCCGAGAAATAAGTGAGCATTATTTTTGAACGTCGAACAATTTTTGAATTTGGAAACTATGAAGAATCGTGCATAATATTAAAAATAAAAACCGCTCCAAATTCGAATCACTATCGTGTTTTGTTTTTTCCGCTCCAAATTCAAAAATTCGATTCGATTCGATTCTCTATCGTGTTTTTTTTTTAAATAACAGTTTTTATCATTGTGTTCGTCGTTTAGATAAAAGTGCATAGTACAAGGAATATAAGTAGGTATTTATCGATTGTTTAGAGGTTTGAGAGGATTATATTTTTGAGGGCGGTCGCAGACAATGGTCAGACCGAAGGGTGGAGGTAAATAAGGTTAGAAAGTGTAGACGGACGTGTGAAGGGTCGGAGACAATTTGAGCCGCAGATCCATTTAAGTTTAGAATTTGAAACAAATGAATCGCAATTTTATTTTATTTCTCCAAAATACCAGGTGGACTGACGACATCGTGAGAGTTGCGGGAAACCGGTGGATGCAAGTGGCGAGATGTCGCTCATTGTGGCCTTCTAAGGCTGATGATGATATTGATGATCCAAAATACAGAAGGTTCAGTGAAAAGATAGTGGGTTAAATTAGACAATATTTTTTTTACTATCAAAATTTTGAAACTCAGGAAATTAGGTGCCTTGATAACTTTGTAATGATTTAATACTCGAAAAAAAGTTTATTGCTTATTTTTGTACAATTTAAACTATAAAGTTAAAAGATTCGATTAGTTCTAACTACATGTCTATCTACTCGTAGTGATAATCTTACAGCAGTCAAAGCTTAAATACTCCTCGAACCTATCTTCCATCTCCCCCCATCTATAACAAAAATTAAACCCCACCCTCACGTGTACCTAAAAATCCCTCATCCCCCAAAAAACCCAAAGACCCTTCATATTTATTTTATTTCGAACGGTTTAATCCTTTTCCATTAATTAGTGGACGCTCGTTTTTCTTGAGGGGCGAGCGTGCGTTTGACGCGGGTTAAAATATTGAGACTAATGCGTAAAGGTTCGATTCCATCTTGACCACGCGTACAGGATTCGAACGCGTTTTGCGATCGTGACGTGAGATGTCGGCGGCCGATCGTAAAATCCGCCGATCACGAAATTCCTAGGCATATCGTGAAATGGCGCTATTTCATGAATTGGCTAAGGGACATCCGCCTTATCGTTCAAAACTCGCCGTTTAACGATTTGTCTAGTGATGTTTAGGCAAATCATGAAATTCCTAGACATATCATGAAACGCCGCCATTTCATGATTTGCCCAGTTTAGGCAGATCGTGAAATTCTTAGGCATCTCATGAAACGCCGCCATATCGGTTCTGGCACTTCGCCGGCAGCATTCCAATGGTATTCCCAATGTTACGATTGCCAATATGCAGGAAAAAACATTTTGTACTAAATAAAGCATGGTGTTAGGAATTAATTTTATGTCTGTTACTATGGGAATGTTATGTTAGGATGAGTTTGATTGTTTTATTAATAAGTAAGTTTAAATTGCAATCATAGGTTTTTGCAGATAAAAAGATGTCAAAAGAATTCTACCTTTCGATTTTGGTAATCTTACTGACTTATTAGATTTAATTTTAGAAAACTACTCCCATTACTGACTTTGCAAAACATACGAATATTTTTTTTGATAATTAAAATAATTAAAAATAAATGCTAACTTAAAACAAAAAACCTGAAACACTCTAAACGGAAACTAAATTAGAAAAACAAGTCTAGTACCGTCAGGCATTATGTAGGCTAGATTCACTGACATAAAAGTAGCACTTTAAAAAAAATCTTCACGTCAAAACAGCGAAGATGTCATATCATTTCCGTCGCAAAACAGGATGATTGAACTGTATCGCATTTGGCTGGTTTCCATGGACGTCGTCATCTTTGACTGGATGTATAATACAATGTGCTGTCTGTCTATCTTAATTACTTCGGTAACATACTAACTTTAGATTTCTGTTGATTGTTCAGTTTGATCTAGGATTTTTTATTTATTTTACTGGATGGCAAACGAGCAAGTGGGTCTGTAAGAGATAATCACCGCCCATAGACACCTGCAACACCACGATTGCAGATGCGTTGCCAACCTAGAGGCCTAAGATGGGATACCTCAAGTGCCAGTAATTTCACCGGCTGTCTTACTCTCCACGCCGATACACAACAGTGCAAGCACTGCTGCTTCACGGCAGGATTAGCGAGCAAGATGGTGGTAGCAATCCGGGCGGACCTTGCACAAGGTCCTTCCACCTGCTATTTATTTTTATAACAAAAATCCTATTAATATCATACCTGGAAATCTGGGCAATATGCTTACACAAAATGTTTGCCTTGCCGAGGTTCGAACCCTATTCATATAATACCTATGTGCTATGTAAGTATACCTGTTGTATAATAGTACCGATAGTACTTAAAAGTTTCGTTACGTTTTTTGGTAAAAATTTCAGAATTTTATACGATGAAGAAAAACATCATGAAGAAACCTGCACACACCTGCGAAGAAATTTAATGGTGTGTGTAGTTCCCAATCCACACGGTGCCCGTGTCGGAACTACGAACAAAGCCCTCTCATTCTAGGAGGATACCTGTGCGCACTGGGACTGGGCCCGTGTGGGAACTACGGCCCAAGCTCTCTCATTCTGAGGGGATACCTGTCCTCAACTGTGCGACACGTATAGGCAAAGACGAGGTGATGACGTATAATGCAAACCAATCAGAAAACTAATAAAAAAATCTAAACTGTTCCATTTTCCCCACCACGAACCCCAAATTTTTATATTTTTATGTTCTTACTATCTTAATTGATATTATAAATGTCTTTATCATTCGCTGCCATTGTTTAAGTATCAGTTCCACTTATATAAAATTATTAAGGCCTGAGTAAATAGCATATATATTAAGCCACGATAAAGATAGCACTGCGACAGAACCATAAAAATATTTACTGGATCAAAGTATTGAAGTGATTTAAGGCGCGCTTATAGAAGAATTTTCGGTATTTGAGGGGGTGAAGCAGACGACGCGGTGGAGGCGATTGCGGGGCGCTTCGCGCGTCTGTCACGCAGCCGTTGACGGCCTTATTCTGTTTGTATCCGTATTCTGGTTAATCCGGATTTTTCCTTAAAATTATAATTACACATTTTTTTTGGTTTAATAAAGAAAATCTTCGTTTAATATGAATAGTCTTGGTAATAAACAAATTATTTATGCCTCTTCATGCCCACAGTTTGATTAGTAACGTAGGTAATGGATAGACATTTAGACTGAATAGATCGATAGATAGATATGACAGATGGCATGCTCTTGTTTCGGAGGCCAAGACGCTCTTTGGGTCCCTGAGCCAAATTAGTTAGTTAGATAGCTTATTAGTCTGGTCAACATTTAGGATACTTTATGTTACGGAAAATAAATATTTTTGGATATAATAAAAAATTGCTCTAAATCGGATTCCGCGCGGACGCAGTCGACGGCAACAATTGGTTTTAAATAAATTTATAGCTCTTCCAAAATTGTCTGGAGCATGAAGCGATGCTTTCTTATTTTCATGACTTGAGAAGTATGGATATGTAGGAGAAAGTTATTTATCTTCAGTCAGAGGAGATTCCAAAGTTGATTGTCTGGAGCTTGAAGCGATGTTTTCGCTATTTTCGTCGCTTGAAAAGTATAGATATGTAGAAGAAAGTTCTTTTTCTTCAGTCAGAGGAGGTTCTACAGTTATTTTTCATGAAGATTCTTTTTCCCTTAGTGGCATTCCCGAGCTCGACGGGAATCAACAATTTCGGGTAGTAACCAGTCCATATAAAATGAAATTACACTCGAGAGCAAAAGTTTCGGGTCACTAACATTTACTTCAATATCTTGAAAACGAATAAAGCTATCGTATTGAAATAAATTTGAACCTTAAAGACAATTTATAATCCTTCATTACACGTATAAAAACTTATTGGTTGACGTGAAGTAATGCCATTAAAAAAGTTATAAACAAAATGATCGCTTTTTCTCAAATTAGAACTTCTAATTTTAGCAACTGTCTTTGCTTTAGTTTTTGTTCTGTCATAAAATGTGTTTATAAGAAGTGCCCCAAGTATCCAATAGTCATTATCAAAGTAGTAATTATGTCACTCACACCCGAGGAATGTACGAAAATCCTCACGCTGCTGGAAATTGGGACAAGTCAGCGAGAAACTGCAAGAATAGTCGTGTATCGTTGTCTACAGTCCAGCATGTTCGCCAGCGGTTTCTAGAAACTGATTTGAACCTACGCAGACCAATAACAGGCAGACCCAGGTGTTTAACGGAACGGGAAGATCGATATCCAGTTAACACTATGCTGCGAAATCGAAATCGATTCTTACGGGACAGCACTGACTCAACATTTTAGGGCTTCGTGGTAGCAACCCTAGTGCTTGACTGTAAGACGGCGACTTGCTGAAGGTAATTTGAAACCATTTAGACCTGCAAATGGTCCGGAACTCGAGCGGCACCATCGTATAGCAAGACAAATTTATGCACGCGAACATTCAGATGGGCGATTGAAATTGGTCAAATGTCACATTCTCGGACGAATTTATGCTGTATAAAAACGACGGAAGGGCAAAGGTATACAAAAGACCAGAAGAAAGATTAATGCAAGCCTGTATTGAAGAAAAGGTGGCATAAGGTGGTGGTTCGGTTCTCGTCTGGGCTGGAATTTCTGCGAAAGCCGAACAGAGCTAGTACTGATCGAAAACGGTACTCTTAATGGCGTAAGATACGTGGATGAAATCCTTAACGAGCACGTCGGTCCATTTATGGCAAGACTCGGTGAAAATGCTATCTTTATGCACGATAACGCCCATCCCCACACTGCTCGTGTAGTGGAAACCTACCTCGATGAGGTGAATATTCGTCCCATGGAGTGGCCAGCACGTAGCCCCGACCTTAACCCGATCGAGCACGCCTGGGACGAGCTCGGACGACGTGGGAGACAGCGAGATCGTCCTTCAATTGCGCTTCGTGACTTGAAACATGCTTTGGTAGAGGAATGGGAGAACATTCCCCAACAGTGTTTAAGAAACTTGGTGTACAGCATGCCGAATCGCATTGCAGCAGTACAGACAGCACGTGGGGGTAATACCAAGTACTAAACTGCGTTAAAACTACTTGTAAATATAAAATCTTAAATGTTTTCAGTTTTGGTTTTGCAAGCAAATTGACGCCATTTTTAATTTGTCGTTTTAAATAAAATAAACAAATTAATGATCAGTAATAAATGTTATGCATTTTATTTTAGTACTTAACATTAAATTGTCTATAAGGTTCAATTTATTTCAATACGATAGCTTTATTCGTTTTCAAGATATTGAAGTAAATGTTAGTGACCCGAAACTTTTGCTCTTGAGTGTAGTTTGTCTTTCATTTTTTCCCAAAATGTATCATCTATAAGTATGATTACTGTTTTGAGGTGATGATTTTCACCACTCCACACAGCAAATATACACTGTGCTCGGCACGTGACATGGAGACCTTGGATCTGGTCATACCAGTTACTATTTTTGTTAATTTCAGTAGTTTTAGTTTCCTTTTCATAATTCTACATCTGAATTTCGTTTTCTTTGATACATTTTTCAAGTCCATTTCTAAAGGCTACACTTCAACCGGGCACTTTATTTCACTTTTACTTAAAGATGATACATTTTGGGAGAAAAAATTAAAGACAAACTATAATTTCAAAATTGAAAATACAAACTGAAATATAGATGCACAGAAAAACCAGAAAAATAAGACCAGCACTGGATATCGAACCCAGGTCCTCGGTATTCCGTACCGCGTGCTATACCGCTACACCACTGCTGGTCCACTAGCAGTGACCAGCAGTGGTGGTTGACCGGCAGTGGTGTAGCGGTATAGCACGCGGTACGGAATACCGAGGACCTGGGTTCGATATCCAGTGCTGGTCTTATTTTTCTGGTTTTTCTGTGCATCTATATTTCAGTTTGTATTTTCAATTTAGGTTTACGGGATGACCGTAAGAGAAAAAAAAATGGAATGGAAATAAAAAATATAAAAAGATTCCAAAAAACCAATCTTGATTTACGTGAAGGTAAATTACAAATCGAAATTCCTATAATAAATAAGTCGCCGATAAGGTAGGCGGTAGGCGTCGTAATGTACGGTCTGGTACACACGGACCGCATTCCAATTGCAATCCGGCTGTAAAATGGCAGAACTACATCAGAACTGCGTAAGAACTGCACTCCGACTGCCTAAAATGGCAGTTGGAATGCAGTCCTCTGACAGTCGGGTCCAGTGCTGGTGCAGTTGTACTAACTGCGCAATAACTGCATCCAAACTCCCATTTTGCAGCCTGATTGCAGTTGGAGTACATGTTTTTGTCAATAATTTACTAGTGCAACCAAGTGCAACCATCTTATTTTTATTAAAATAATTTATGTTAAATAACTTGGCTGAATGCAAGATTGGCCTTTGCCTGCAAAAAAGTGAGAAAATCTAAACTTAGATCGAAACTGTTGCATCTACTATCAGAAATGTCAGTGAAACTGTCAAAGGGATCAAGCAGGGCTACTACGAAACTCGAAACTAGAAGTTCGTGTCGTGCGGTCCCTCTGACACTAATACTATTTAATACGAGAGCGAGAGGGACGGTACGATACGAACTTCGAGTTTCGAGTTTCGTAGTAGCCGCAAGGTTCGCCGCATGTTCGCCGTGAGTAGTATAGGTTAAAAACGTGCCTACAATTTGTATGGCAGTCGCGGTAGAATCTGGACGAAGCCGTCCGCGTCCGTGAGCAGCCGAGGCCCGCGCCAACCAGCTTGCGGTCGTAGTACGAATGTGAAATCCGCTCAGCAGGGCTGCTTACGAAACTCGAAGATCGTGGGTTGCGGTCCCTCTGACACTTATACTATTTAATACGAGAGCGAGGGATGGTACGATACGAACTTCGAGTTTCGAGTTTCATAGTAGCCGCAAGGTTCGCCGCATGTTCGCCGTGAGTAGTATAGGTTTATACAACGTGCCTACAATTTGTATGGCAGTTGCGGTAGAATCTGGACGAAGCCGTCCGCTTCCATGAGCAGCCGAGGCCCGCGCCAACCAGCTTGCGGTCGTAGTACGAATGTGAAATCCGCCTCAGCAGTGCTGCTACGAAACTCGAAGATCGTGGGTTGCGGTCCCTCTGACACTTATACTATTTAGTACGAGAGCGAGAGGGACCGCACGACACGAACTTCGAGTTTGGAGTTTCGTAGTATCCCTGCTGACTCGGCCCGACTCCGGCCGGTCGATTAGTGTGTGGTAGGTACTTACCGTTTAGGTACTCTAATGCTTCTCATATGTGCTCTGAGTTCACTTATGCGTTTCCTCTTTCGCTTAACTTTTTTAATACTGCGATTACCCATATTATTTGCTCTCAAAAGTAGTACTAGCGCGTTAGAAAAATGTGCACAGGTCCGTCGTCGACTACGTACACGCGTGTACTGGCGACTGGGAAATACTTGGCCGCCGCCGCGCGCTAGAACCGTTTTTATTTTGCCAAAGACGAAATAATTGGTATGATTGATGTACTCAACCTATTGAAAATCTATGAAGCATAAATCTAAATCTACTAAAAACTATTTAATAAAGCAAATTTTGTGTTGATATTCATAATAGTTTTCATAATATTTGGTTTAACGTGTAAATGAAGGCTCTTTTCAAAAAAATAATCTATCGAGGTTTTTGTCAGCAATCGTGTTTTTGATGAAGTCAAAAACTAGCTAATACACTGAAAATATACATATAAAAAAATTGCAGTTGTAAGTATTGTGTAAGTATATTTTAAATAGTTTCTAAAATTGTAGTTTTCACTACGTACAGCGCCTTAACGCGTGAAAATATATCTTCAAAATCTCAAGCAATGAAAAGTTCGCAAAGATTTATTTTTTTCTCGCCGATTGACACGTGTTAATTAAATAAAAACGTAGGTTTCATGAGTTTAAGTACAATTTAGATGAGAAAAAATTATAAGAAAAGTGCTTATTTACAGTTTTCAAACGTGCGCGATTGCAAATTCTCCCTTAGCGTCCAAAGTCCGAGGTCGGCTCAATAGGAGCACTCAAAGCATGCTAAGCTAAACCACGCACTTGCTGAGCGGCCCGTCTGGCAGCTCGCCCTCTCTCCGGTAAGCTGTAATAGCCGTCAGAGGCTAACAGCAAAAAAAACAGATGACAGACGTATGTAAGAAATGTGTAAGTGTGTGTGGTTGCACGTGAGTGTGTTAAGTCAGTGCACGAAGAAAAGCATCCGTCTCATCCTAAGACAGAGTATAAGCCACCATTTCATTTAGTACGCTCATAACCGCGAAAGTGATCCACATGACAAAACTTAAAATTCAAGAAAACAATTCACGTGAAATAAACTCATAACAATAATTTCTCGAAGCATAACCGACAATTTCCACCGTGGGTAAGGCGTCGTAAAAACATAAAGCCATAAAAAAACAGTACATCGCCCGAAATTCGAGCCAAATAATAATCTTGTCTAATTAAGAAAAATGTGGAGTATCAATTATTATGATACATGGCTGCGATCAGATAACGGCTCCAAATTATAACAAACGCATTTATAAATCGCTTTATTTATAATTCTGTGAGAATTAACAATACGGATTATCTGATTCGAGTTTACGCATTTGGTTTATATAAATTCTTGTTTGTATAAGTAATTAATAGGCACTATTGCTATGCAATTATAACAGTTAGTTGTAACTTTTTAACCTCGTAAGACCCAACGTTCTTAATTTAGGACATAAGTCAAAGCAAATGTCCACTTTTATGACTTACATCAAGTTTTAAATTCTATGTATCGAAATAATTTTTAGTGAGTCTAGCGAATGAAGTCCTAGTGAAGAATCCAACATGACACAACTTTAGTGAAACGTTATCTCAATTCACTTACAATAATATATTTATAACGCACTTTAATGTATTTTTATTAGGTTTTTACTTATAGTATCAAATTTTAAATGTTTCGACTCGACAATTCTACGCAGGTAGGAATGTATAAATGGCATTTTCAAATATTTTTGATCAATTAAAATTACAATGTTCTTTATTTAGGAGATAATTTGACATAGAAGTGTAAATGTTTTTTTATAATTGCGTAGCATCAAAGACGTTAATGTGACAAGACATACTGATAGACATTTGCAAACAAGTCTTTAAGATAATGTTGGTTTCTCGCACGAGGATCATCAATCTCCAAAATTGACCGCTTTAATTATAATTTAACACAAAATTCAAACGCTCTTACATCTTTAATAATTACGTATGTCGATATTAAAAGATTACGCACTTGAAATTAACAAACAAACACAACCAAATTAAATCAAAATTTTGCAAACAAATCATCTAAACGTTCTTCTTTCAAACTAATGACAGTTTTGTTTTTAAACCCCCGCTTCCTCAATCAAAATGTGGCCAGTATGAAACCAAGTTCCAAATTGAACCATCGAAGTTCGAAAGAAAGGTTTCGAGCCGTATTCGATTAGAGCACAATAGCGCTTCGAACAATGAACGACTCAATTCGGACCCGTCTAATTCCTGTCCTTTCATCGAGATTAATCAATCAATTGTTTATAAATTCGGGATGTGCCGAGTTTCGGGATTCAAATTGTTCGATTTATAGTTTTAAACGGCATCCGTATCGTGAAAATTTGAATTTGAATGCGTGTGTTTTGAAATACCAAATTAAGAGCTTAAGTCATGTCGCAAATTTAGATGAAATGTTTGGATAAAAAATGCAACAAATAAAACCAAAGATAATCTGAGCCGCACCGAAATATCCAAAACAGTTATTCTATTACTTAAGCACCGTTAATTCTATTCGAATAATAAATTTTACAACTAGAAAGCATAGACGCAAAAATCATTAGGAGTTCATTAAAAAATCATGAAAGTAACCCATTCAATTACGGCCTGTGTGAACCGAGACATAAAAAAATAATTTAGTATCATTAAAAATTACCGAAGCCTAAATATTGCGGTTGGTACAATAACAATTGTGGTTGCACAGTGCACAGAAGATAGCGGTAGTGTGCCGGTTCACTTGCCGCTTGGGTAGTTTTAGAGCTAGCTGAATCAAAACGAGGGATATAGTGAGGTCCGTTCGTCAACTTTTACATTTGTGTCACGTTTGAGATTGGTTCATTACTAATTGTCAATGTTATTATGTAGTTGCAATAATATAGGCGATTTTTGTCTTCCTAACTTTGAAAATACAATGGTACACACAAATTTTTCATGAATAATGTCAGAACAGGAAGTTTTATGTATTTTGAAAACAAAGACAAGAAATGAATGTATTTCTAACGTTCACGTAAAGGATCAATTTAATAAGAAAACTAAAACTATATTGTAGTAAAATTTTGAATACGTTCAACACGTTAGTAGATTAAGTAAATGTTACTATCTCGACGTTGTTTACTTCTTTTTCGTCTGAACTAACAATGTAAATATATTATTTATATTGTGACATTTTGATTATATGGTTACAAAAAGATTGTGAATCGGACGATCACCGCGTTAACTACGATACCGCGTGTGAGTTGGGTCTCATCTATTGTACTCGAACGTTGTTAACTTACTGTTATTAATCTGTATCTGTGCTCATAGTTTAGGGGTTTACAAACGTAACGTGAGAAAGCGCATACATACATACATACACTGTCGCTAGAAAGCGCGGACCTTGTATGATGATTATCTGACGACATTGATTCATGACTCGTAAAGTTGTAATTGCGGGTAACGTTAATGACTTTGTATGGAAGCATGTCTCGTTTACGCCAACGGTTACACATGAATGTTAAAATATTTGTACGCAATGTATTCTAGTAGCAAATGGGGCAATCTAAGGACAATTGCGTTAGGAAATGTATCCATACAACTTCCATATGGATCGCTAAATTTATCTAGACAAGGTACATGTAACTTCAAATAAAAAGAAACAAAATCAAAACGTTTTTATTCGGCAAGTAGGCCGCCAAAGGCTCTTTGACATTACACTTTTTTAAACTACCAGCGTTTTTGGAAAGACCATCATTGCCAAGAAGAATGTGCAGCAAGAAACTTGATGCGATTTAGCAGTTTTCACGAGATTTGAGAAGGACATTAGAGAGACTTAATATTTAGAATCAAGGTATTAGGTATTTACCTTGAATAGTGTAGGGGATGCCACAATAAAGATCTAAGATCTATGAAATAATAGTCGTATGAGTAAATACATCCGGCCCATAAAAAAGGGACTTTTCACGAAGAGAACACTGGCATTTTTATTTCTTCACGTGGCGGTTTTAGCCAGTTTACAATGTTTATTAGAAAGCCCGGTTTGCGTGAACGGAATTATTTATAAATTAAGCAACAATTAGAGCATTAGTCGATTTATTCATTAAGTCAGAAACAAAGAGCATTATCTATTCGAACCATCATGTTTGAGCAACATACTGGAGCGAGTAATTTCGTGGCTCTCACGGTTGGCAATTACACTAACGGTTGATTCTATGAGTGATTACGGATTCGGATGATTTTTGTAAGCATTGCTAACAAGAGTAGATTTAATCGGTTGTGATTGGCGGTCATTTCTGGCACAGAAATTGGAGATATTGCAACAGTAGCCACTGTTGCTCTACTACAATAACGTACTTGCCCACTGGCCTTATACTCCAAAGTTTGAGTTTCGTATCACGCCGTCTCACTCAGGGCTGCTATACACGAGCGGATCGGCACTTTCGGTTCGACAGTATTTGTTGATCAACAAAGCCAGTTAAAAGTAACCAATATGAATTCCTATTCACTGTATAGCTGGATTCTGGAGGTTGAAGGCGTTCGCCTTTCAAACTTTGGCAGTTTTTTTCCACTGGGCCTACTGAATCTGATGATGGCGTGTTTTTACATGCGTTTGTCTGTTCCTTTCGCTTATTAGATCACATTTCGCTATGACAGACTTGCGTTCTCTTGTACAATTTTATATAGGATTATCTTTGCCTCACTGTACAAATCTGTTCACTGCGGGTTATGCATTTTTTAACTCAACCACCTGATGCTTTATTTCTATATTTGACCACCTTTTCCACCTTCTTGACTTCTTTAATGTAACTTTACTAGTCAACAGAACTGTTGATGTAGTTGCTTGTTATCTTTTTGAATATTCCTCGAGGTAGAAAATACTATGGCGCACCGAAAACTTATTTATACATTATGTAGTCTCGTACCTCACTAGACGTCGAAGTAAATGGAGCAAAATAGCATTAAGCTTTCATGTTTTTCGGCTGTTTCCTGAGCATTATGACGTATCTTTATAAAATCATTGATATCCCTTCTCCTTCTTAGCCGTTCACTCTTGACAGAGTGGTCGTGGTCATGCTTTGGTAGATCGATTCCTGTGCCACTGCTGCTGTCGCAACGCGTCGCCAAGTAGCCCGATGTCTGGCAGAGTGGGAGCAATCGTTTATATTAGAGTCCGTCACAGATTTGATGAGGTCTGTCCACCGATATATATCCCTTACATCAGTATAAAACGGGAAGCATTTGTTATTAGAAAAATGACCGTCATCATTGGCCCGTTCTGGTCGTGGGCTGAAATTGAACTTAAGATTTGTCATCTCCCGATTACGCAACTCTCAATTGAGCATGATTGATCAACTCTGTCACTGTCTGAGTCATCTGATTCTAATTTACCGGCACTGATTCTAATCTGATAGTCTACCATTCGCATTTTGAAGACAACTTGTACTATCAGTCGTCATCATCATCATCTCAGCCGCAGGACGTCCACTGTTGGACATATGTCTCCCCCATAAACCTCCAGTTGTTTCGGTTGGCAGCGGCCTGCATCCACCGTGGACCTCCAGCTTTAACCAGGCCATCCGTCCTTCTCGTTGGTGGACGTCCTACCAACTTCCTACATTATAGGAATAGAGAAAGTAAGTGGTAGAAGTACCAGAATGGTCACAAAGGCGATACCATGTTTAAAACTTTCGCAAATCTCACTCATATCTAATATCGACTTACAGGCTCGCGACCACGGGCGCTGCAATGTGGTCAAAACGTCAGGGTAAATTGTAGCAATAAGGAATCCATATAATAAATATAATTAGAAAAAAATATATAATAATGTTAGCCATACTTATTGCAATTTCACTGTAGATATATTATGGATTTACATCAATCGCAAGCACTTAGCCGAGTAATTGCTATGCTCATAAATTGTATATTATCTTTTAATCAAATAACGGCTTTCTCGTGCAAAAGCCAACAAATGAAGTGGTCATAAGCATAAGGCGTACTTTCCGAACAAATCCTACGTATCTCAGATTTCATCGAGAAACTACGTAATAAAACATGCGTAAGCGCACCTAAGGCCCGCCGTACACTGGCGATTAAGAACTCGTGCAATATAAAACAAGTACAGGGTTAAACGTAATTTAGAACAACTTATAACGTCAAAAGCAATACGGTATTTGACTATTATATATTTATTTATAAATTAAGCTTCAATCAAAGAGTTACACAAATACAAATGTTATGCATGTTATCGAACAGAAATAGTACATTGTGCATTAAGGGGCGTAAGAAAGGGATTACTAACGAGAGTCTATTAGAAAGCTTTTAACTACCCGAGTATCAACCTCGTACAATTATGTACGAGATTTTGTTCATATGGCCATACTTACGAACATTTTGCACCTTCATTATTTGCAAATCCAATAGTTTAATATGCCTTAATTTTTGTTTTAGCGCGTTCTAGATGCATAATAATAAATATACTATATGTGCGAGGGATTTTTTTCACGGTTGGCAACCCTGTTTTGAATCAAACTGCTGTACTTTTATGGTTGTGCCGAATGAAAAGAATGTATACACGAGTGAGAAAGGGCTTTTAATTTATAAAACCGTGCGTATACGCTGTGAAACATCTTAATTAGTTAAGTAAGAGGTATACAATAGTTAAACTTTTAATACATGCAAATGGTGCGAATATATACTGACAACTTTTTATTTGTGCTTGTCATTAACGGGTATGCGGACGATATTTTTATGTGTGTGATGAATTATATTGAAGGTACAGTGGAGTGAAATTAAAATGGTTTTTAATAGTCTTTTAAGTTTTTATGGGCATGAGAAATTAGTTAATATGATCATGGTGTTAATTGTGGCCGTCAATGCTTGAATTACCTTTACGCCTTGGTTTTAATTGGGTAGTTTCTTGGGTTAAAAAAAATATTCTATTTAGTCAGATTATCAGCAAATATTGAACTCATATTTTTTCTTTTGTCAATCAAACAAAAAATTATAAATTTTGATGGATAATTTTAATTTTTAACAATAAAAAAGTTAACGTCCCGCTATTGAACCAAAACAAGCGTTTGAGTAAACTCAAATTTGTGCAATTAAAAATCGTGCATTTGTCGCATGTGCGCGCCCACCCTAACGATGCGATCGCCTGCGCGTGCACAGACGTGCGTATCGGTGTTTTTGCTTTCTTCCACTAATTACTGATTCAGTTTTTAATTCGTTACTTAGTTGCATAAGAAAACATTAAATTCTGAAAATAGTGAAAGGTTAGTATTGTTTAAAATTTAAGTAAGTACCATCAGCCAAATATGTGGTCTACCACCCTAAAGTTGATAATCGTTTACATGTCATAAATCAATAATGCCAATAGACGTGTCTGTCAACTTTAAAGTTCGACTTTAGCGACATATTCATTTGATAGGAACTTGTTTAAAAATTAATATACCACTTATTTGGCTGATGTACATGTATACAGCTTCTGTACGATACTACATGTTTTAAGCCGAGGAACTAAGAATTTGTGGTTTTGAAAATTATTTTGTCATAATAATAAATTGGAAAAATTGTACTGCATAGCCAGTTGAAATTCTAGGTGACGTCACGCGTGCGAAACTTTTTAGCACGGCGTAACGTCATCGGACCTCACTCCCGAACTTTGATGCGCTTAATCTTTTACATTTTTTGTTTGATTGACAAAAGAAACAATACGCATCCAATATTTTCTAATAATCTAATTGATGAACTTAATAAAAAGATAAAAAATAAAATAAAAAATATTTATTTCAGATACGAGATCCATATCGTGTTAGTAACAGAAACAGTAGCTATACTTTACAGACTAGATGTTAGTATACATTATGCAATCAACAAACAAAAACTAACCTAACCTAACCTAATCAAAAAAAGTTGGAAAACCCCGGACTTTGTCACTTCAAAGTTCAATATCTCAGAAACGGCTGAATCTATTTTAATAAAACATGTCTAATATCCATCGCTATAAAACCTGCTTTCAAATAATAAAAAAACTGCATTCAAATCGGTCCACGTGGTTAAGAGCTACGGTGCCACAGACAGACAGACACACATTAGTTCAGCGACTTTAATTAGCAGTATTTAATTTGTATGAAAAAGGGAGAATCTAAAGACTCCATTATTATTAAAAGTCACTGAACTAATGTTGTTCAGTTTGACGAGTACAGTCACCAGCATTAATATCTGCCACAGCGGAGCGTGCAAAACTATCTAACACGTCCTTCCGGCCCTAGAAATAGAGTCGTATCAGATATTTACGCACGCTTGTTTTGTCAGATATTGGTGCTGGTGACAGTACGATCTATGTTTTAACTATTTGCTCGTATTACAGGCCACACCGGGTATATTTTTTTTACCAAAGAAACTACCAAATTCGCTGACCACTTTTATTATTATTGCAGCGATCAATTAAGCCCATTTTTTAATTACCAAGTACACCAATACAACTTCCGTTCCTCGCCGAGATCGAACCGATTACCCTCTGAATAGCTTTGAATGCAGCGGATGGCGGACAAAAAATGAAACTATGGGAACTGATAATTAGATTAGAGCAATACAGACAGACATACAGTCAATGTTTCCGCTATTGAATGAATGGTTTTGTTTGTCATTGAAAGTTTGTAGGCTGGAAGCTGAATGTAAATACCTATGTAAATTGTATTTATCGGACGTACACGTAGGACGCTTTGACATTGATGTTCCTTTCTCATTCTACAGCTAGAAGCTGCCCTCCGTAAATAGAGTAGTTACTCCATATTATTATATACTACATGCACGTAAAAAACCCGACGAACACAGAATCTTCTCCTTTTTTGCATTGGTTAATAAAAAGTCTCTTTTGTACGGCACTATCAGAAACAAAAAAGTCAGAGGGTCGAGCCCGGGGGCAAACCGACGATCCTCTTCTTGAGAGGTTGTAGATCTAATCATACATATATAATACATAATGAGTATCCCAAGCCTTTTTGATGTGTGTAATGGACTTCCTAATAACGCCAGTATCGTTCAGTTATAATGCTTCCCACTCTGTCACTGAACTCTATCTCTCTTGTTCCAGCGGGCCACCTTGGCTGAAAAAGAAGTGACGACCCTCAAGGAACAGCTCGCGACCACCAGCCCCATCCAAGCGTCCGTGCCTCCGAAAACCAATGGGTCCCACGAACCCAGAGACCAGGAGACGAGGATAGACCGGTTCAGTCCGGAGATCAAGGAAGAGAAAGACGAGGAGGACAAAATGGAGATGGCAAGGAGTAACTCTGCCAGGAGTAGCCCTCAGGGGGGGCTGGAGAGCGAGCTGGCGGCTAAAGAGAAAGAGGTAAGAGATAGGGAAAATTTGCTTTATTTGTACCCCCTAAGGGAATATACTAATTATCAGGAAATAGAAATAAGAAAAGAATATTCAATTAATATTTCAAAAACCTTTATTTATTCAGTAATCAACTTAAATAACAAATTAAACTTAAATAACTTCTAAGATATATTTTTTTACTTTAATGATAATGGCACGATTGATGCATTTTCTAGCACTTGCATCGCCATTGCGGTTGCACGAGACGAGAACTTGATAGGGTACGATTTTGGAAAGTAAACTTTTCCTTCCTTCCCTTTTCCTTCGCACTTAACTACGTTATGTTATGTTTAACTTGTCATGGGTGTCCAATCCAAGCGGCGGTGATTGCATCAGGTGATCCGCCTGCTCGTTTGGCATCTATCATAATAAAAAAAAGTAGATGTGGTCGTCAAAAGCTAAGCTAGCAGCAGTAAGGGCTACCAACACTTGGCAATTGGGTTGGCGAGCGCAGTAAAAGATTAGGTTATATCGAAAATACAAACTGAGATATGGATGCACAGAAAAACCAGAAAAAGAGACCAGCGCTGGGAATCGAACCCAGGTCCTCAGCAATCCGTGCTGCATCCTGTAATCCCTACACCATCGCTGAACAGGAGTCTAGACACGAATTTCTCCTATGCACACATATCTCAGGTTGCTTTTTTCCGCTACGCTACTTAAGCAGCAGCACTAGCGACATCTATGTTTCGCTCTCATCGAGAGGTCAGATTCTTTTGGAACTAACCGCTCACCCAGACAAGAGATGTCGCTACTAAGCAATCAAATTATGATTGGTTTTTTGAAGTATTTTTTATTTCAACTCCAAATTCGTTACTTTTACGGGTATCCCGTGAAACCATATCGAAGATGTAAGGTTGCCAAGAAGACGCTGCTGCCCATCTTCTGTATCCCTCTTGGACATTTGATCCAGTTGAACACCTCACAAATTCTGAAAGGATTGTTCGGAAACTCCCAAAACTAGCTCAATCAATCGTAACTATTTATAACAGTCTCATTACTTTAACCAGTCCAACTAACAATGAGTTATGTCCTAAGGTCACCCGGTTAACCGGCTAGGATATTACAGTTAAAGGATGCAGCGATGGCGGATCGAATGTAACGTACGATCAATAAATCAATTACATGCGCGGGGGCAACGTGAATTGGATTTGACAGTTGGCTAGATCTAGGGATGGGCGGAGTCGATGTATTTTATCGATATTTTTGAGTATTTTTTTTAAACAAAGGCAGATATCTTTAAACACCTTTGATTACCTCTCCTAAGCTGAAAGGTGACTAAGAGAGAGAGAGGTGAGAAATGTGTTAATTTAAATAGCTTCCGATACTAAGCAAATCATTAAAAGAAATCGTTAAAAGTTACTAATTCATAATCCATAACTGTGACCCATTTTCAAACTGCCAATCGTCCGTTTTTTTTATAATTTGGCAAAAATTAGGTACTTTTACTGTCGAAGAAATTGAATCACGTCCGGTCAAGGATTTTAATTCATAAGCCGCATGGAACCTTTTCAAAGGAAAACTCATTACGATTTCCCTTGTTAATTAATGCGATGTCACTATGACATTTACTGTGAAATGGTTCCATGGTGGCTCATGGATTAAAGTCCTTGACTGTACCAGGGCACTTTCCATAGTTAATTTCGTTATGATTTCTTAAATATATGGGATGTCAATATGACATTAGTAGCACTAAAGTTCCACCCTAGTACATGTACATGTCGAAAAAAAGTAAATCTCCAATAACAAGTGGCCAGCATCAAATTCAAATTCGGAACTAGCTCCGTCGATACGCCTAATCGGACCGCCACTAGCGAAGGAAACAGGATACGTTCAATGGAATGATTGATCACGAACGGACGGTGATCCTCGCACTAAATAAATACCGTACTCTATGGCCGATCGGTAATAAACTAACTCTTTACGTTATGACGCAAATACAGGATGACACAGTAAATAAAGTGTCAAGGTCGAATTATTCGTACCCTATACACGTAGATCTATGTCGTTAGTATTGGATATAGGTATTCGCACTCTAGCATTTGAACTAAAATATACAGGCTGACTTTTTTACTCAAGGTCGAATAATTTTAGGAATGTATTTCAATATTACAAAAGTGGTTAAGGTTACACGTAGGTTTAGGACATTTTTTTACAATTTGGAGTCGGACAATTAAAAAAAAATTAAGTGGATTCTCATTGTGAGTGAAGGCTGTGCCTAGAACTATGATGATAAAGTGGATGTTGTCATGCAACTCGTTTAAAATTTAAATTCCCAAACACAGGGTCTTAATATTTGTATCAGACGATAGGTGTCCATGACATGTCCATATTATTTCATAACAAGTTTGCCCATATTTTTACACTATTGAACTAAAATCGGATTCGTGAAAAAAAACATTCGATTTTAAGTACCAAAGTAAGTAGGTACACGCATAATAGTAGCAGACTTTTAAGACTACATTTCCAGATGAAGTAGCCAGAAGCATGACTGCTGCGGTACGACGCAACTTAGTAGATGCATCGGCAAAGTTCGGCAAAGTTCGTGGAACACGACCACTTCCGAACTGAGTGTGCCTTCAGGATCACACATGTGCATTAGACAACTACTATTAAACATTGGCTCGAGCTAGAAAATCTTTTTAAAGCTCTCAGATTTAGAAATATTTGAAAAGTATCCTGGGAACTTTTACGTCAGTTTATCTGGTGTCAAATATATAAAAAGACGACTATTACCTCTACTTTTGTCAACTTAAACAATTTTTAATTTCTTTGTCTTTTCTAATCTTATGTTTTTACTCAAGCATGAGATCGGTAATTTCGAAACTTTGATATCACAGTAGTGGTTCAACAATATAGTGTTAGTCTTGTAAACTGCAGGTCTAGAGCTCAAATCTAGGCTGGACGCGATTGTTTTTTTTTTCTAGAAGTATATATTTATTTAATTTATGTTTTACATTTAAGGCTTATTTAAAAACATATTTTCTCCAAAAAAAACACGATCTATCAAAAAAACTACTAGATATTCAAAACCAATGACGAAAAAAAATTATGTAATATAATTTTAGAACATCCTGTGCGCAATGTATGGAGCCCATACATCTTGCCACCAGTATCATTACCACCAATCAATCAATCAATCAATATTATCGACGCGCACAATTAAAGCAAGTGGCAACACCGTGATGCGGCGATCTTTTCAATTGCTGGCAATACTCGCCCACATCTGTAATGTACTTACTGTTTATGATCGCAGCATATTTTATTCATATAATTCGGAAATACTTTTTGAATTTATGGCATAGATTTATTGCCCACTAGCCGTTACCCGCGACTCCGTCCGCGCCGAATTCGTTTATTGCTATCCCGCAAGAACTATGCAATTTTCCGGCATAATAACTATCTTATGTCCTTCGTCTGGACTCAAACTATCTGTATACCGAATTTCATCTTAATCGGTTCAGTGGTTTAGACGTGATAAAGTAACAAACAAACAAACAGACTCACAAACTTTCGCATGTATATAGTAGTGGGATACCTACTTCAATTTATCTAGTAACAGTCGTTATACTTCAATAAATAAATTATTTTGAGCACACAATTTTGAATTTTCCACGGTGTAGTTGTTTTTCGTCCGAATCTGAAAAGCTTTTGGAAATCAGGTTGGCCAGTCAAGAGCTTTCATGATTGTAAAAGCATCTTCAATTTGGGGATTTGAATGGGTAATGACTAGGTATGAATAGGTTGTAACTCTTTAGGCTGCATTGCTGAGGAGTACTAAAGGGGCTGCTCTTTGTGCATAGTTGGATTTGGTTGCAGTTTTTTGTTGATTCAGCTTATTTTTGGCGCATTGAATGCACTACTTTTTTTTCATAGCTTGGAATATTTGAGAGGAATCGGGGAGTAGGATGCCATAGCGTATAATAATATAAAATTTTTTTAAGCTCAGTGATTTCAAAAATCACCCCTTACGTGTAAACTACATAATTGCGAAATAAATTAAGTAAAATCCTTATTTGGCCTGAGGAAGAATTTCCGGTGATATTTACTAGTGCGTTTAGCGTGATAAGTCCCGTTTGTCCTTTTTTGTTTATGAGTGAAAATCACGAAAGTTTAACGTGATAAACTGGAGTATTACGAAAAGTTTAAACCCTTAAAATCTTAGTCGAATGTGTGTGTTTTTTATTGAAACTTTTAATAACGTAAACCTTATTACTTACTTAAGCTCTACGATTCTTCTTTTAGTGACTAAGTCACCAACTCTTTCTTTGCCTGTTTTAAAGCTTGATTTACCTAATATCTATCAAATTAAGATTGTTTTTTTTTCGATATGGGTTTTACGGGATGACCGTAAAAGTAACAAAAAATTTGGAATTGAAATAAAAAATACAGAAAGATTCCAAAAAAACAATTTTAATTTGATTGCTTAATAACGACATCTCTTGTCCGGGTGAGCGGTTAGTTCCAATGGGGTGCTGAAAATTTCTCGATGAGGGCTACAGCATAGATGTCGCTAGTGTCGCTGCTTAAGTGACTAAATAAGAAAACAAACAAGCTGAGATATGTGGTGTATAGGAGAAATTCGTGTCTGTATCACTGTCCAGTGGTGGTGTAGTGGTATAGCACGTGGCACGGAATGCCGAGGACCTGGGTTCGATTCCCAGCGCTGGTCTTATTTTTCTGGTTTTTCTATGCATCTATATTTCAGTTTGTATTTTCGATAATATCTATCAAGTTATGGGCCCGCATGCTTACTATACTCTATACTCTTACATCCGACATATGCAAGCGAATTAGCTCGTTGAAGTGGCAATGCGCAGGGCATATAGCACGGAGAGATGGACGTTGGGGCTTAATCTGTCATCTCCCAGGATAACAGGATCAAAGGAATTTGGGCACAAATTTGTGCCTCTGGGAGAGGACAGATTAATAGTTCTCGAATGAAGACAGCGGATTTGTAAGCGCAGCGTAAGACGCTCACCAAAGGTGGATGAATGGGCTGGTGAGGCAGGTTCACGGTGGATGCAGGCTGCTTCCAACCGAAGCAACTGGAGGGGGTGGGGAAGGCCTATGTCCGATAGTGGACGTCCTACGGTTGATGATGATGATGACGAACGCTTACTCTGACCAAGGTTCTTTGACAAATTGAGCCATTCAAAATTTGACAATGCACCGTGAAAGAAAAGTTGTTTTTTGCAGGGTTTCATCACGCTCACCTCCACAATGAAACAAAAAGCGCTATTCAAAGTTTATTTTCTAACTCTTCTGGTTCTTCCGCCATTGATAAAGTTGCCAAACAAATCGAACGTCGATGGAAGATCAAACGTGCTCAAAACACGAGGAATTTGGAAAATTCCACAGTTTTTTTCTTACATTTCTTCGGCTATTCAGTCTTTATTAACCGTATTGAAGGGGACAAAGTTTTTTTTTCCGCTTTTGTTTTCTTCGAGATCTTTCTCGATTTTTAATTAAGTTCGCGAAAGGGTTGGAGAAATGTTATTTCTTTTTGATGACGTTCGATAAACGTTTGGAAGTTTTTTGATTAGGGCGGTTGAATCGGGTCTGATTGCGGTCGTGATTTGATTATAACTTTTTCCTTTCGTTATTCCTAACTTTCTTTTAATGTCAAGTTAATGTTAACACCTGGGATATGCGACGTCTAATCCATTTGCCGGGGTATAAAGACAAAGCTACAGAAGCTATAAAATAAAGAATTAAGTTGAAAAAAATCAACGAAATTTGGTTTTACTTGTGGTAATATTTGATGTCCGTGCCGTTTTTAGAATACGACCGAACCATTTCTTCTCGTGGGTGTAGTAAAGGCGGAAGGTGTATGCAGGTTTTCCCGCGATATTTTCCTTCATCGCAAAGCTCTTGAAATTTTTCAAATGTCACACATAAATTCAGAGGTGCGAGCTTAAGATCAAATCTCTTGAAATGCCATCGTTCAAACTACTAGATTATCATGACTTTAATATTTAAGAAGTATTCAAAAATATATGTATTTTTATAGCTTCTATAGCTTAGTCTTTATAGCACAGGGTGTAGAAGCTGTGTACATCAGAACAGACGCATCGACATTTAATTGCCAGCAATAGTGTAGCATAAATCATAAACACCTTTATTTTTGTGCAGTAAAACCCTACTTTCATCCTAGAGGGCGCTGTACTAAACAACAGTAATTCTTCTTTAATGTCACTCTCGCGCATACATGAAAGAGTGACGCCGCTATATTTGTATCCAAAAAAGAAAGCGCTCGAAATTAGTTTATGACGTCTGTCTGTCGTTCGATTTATTTTAATTTTGTTATTTTTGTCGTCGCATCTTATTATGCGGCGTGAGGGTTCGACAGAGACGGATAATCGTATGCGCTTGCGCTTGACTAATGACAAACTTGCTATTTCAGATGCATCTGGTTTTATCGATATCTTAGCATCGATCTTTACTTCTTGCGATTTGGACCGGATGTGGTGACGGATGAAAGTGGTTAGGGAATCTGGCTATGAAGCATGAGGTCCCAGGTTTGATACGCGGTCGGGACAGACACTTTTAATCAATACGAATGTTTGTTTTCGAGTCTTGGACGTTTATGTAATTCGTATTTGCTTAGTACTAATTTTTCGTTGCTACCCATAGTAGCATAGCATAGCTTTGCTTAGTTCGGGACTAGGTCAATTGATGTCAAATTGATGGTATTTAGTATTATTATAATCCCATTAATATCCCACTAATAAAATAGATGCGAAAGTTTGTAAGTCTGTTTGTTTGTTTGTTTGTTACTTCATCACGTCTAAACCGCTGAACCGATTTAGATGAAATTCGGTATACAGATAGTTTGAGTCTCGAGAAAGGACATAGTATAGTTTTTTCCCCGGAAAATTGTGTAGTTCCCGCAGGATAGTGAAAACCGAATTCTACGCGAACGGAGTCACGGGTAACGGCTAGTTTGGATAATAAATGTAAATATTAAGAACCAACTCTTTATGTAGTCATTATTCCTCCAAAAAATCAAAAGCCTCCACCCAAGTTTCTCTAGGTTATCGGTCCACCTTGTGGGGGGCTTGCCTACGCATTTTTAAATATGAAGCCGCCACTCAAGAACACACTGTGATGTATGATATAAAAAGGGCTATGTTCTTGGTAAAATAAAGATCAAAGTTCCAAGGTATCACACCCGAATTCTGCTAAACAGCCGAACTTTTCAAAGCGAATCGTCATCCAAATACGAGATTACAGAACGCAAGTCAATCAAAGAGAAAGCCCGAAACGTCGACAAGAGGCAATCAGACGCAGCATCAAACACAACCTATCATCTTGTCAGAATCGGCACGCACGATAATTTAATAACAAAAAACACACCAGCAATAGACGAAAAAGACCGAAAAGCAATCCAAGCACTACGCAATAAGGCCATCATCCAAGCCGTAATTACACGAGCACGCAAGCCAACACATGAAAGCAAATGTCAAACTCACATATTTATTTCCAAGTATTGAATGCTGCGCCCCGTTTCTCAGAAGATTCGACGTAAACATTAACTTGTCGATGATGAAAGCGATCTGCTTCTTTGTACCCAAAGCTGATTAGTCCAATTTTAACTCCAAAAAAATGTAATTTGTTGATACCGTGACAAAGCGGTGCCGTGACCGCTCGAGACGATCGCTCAGCAATGCCGTTTGTTTCCTGCTAGACACGAGTGTAAACCCAACAGTCTTTAATAACCTCATAATTAACTAAAACGCGTCGGGGTTTATTTATACGCCAGCGCGTCGATATCCAGGAGCCGACTTGATAGATTCATAGCAGGGAACATCAAAGACGCTACATTAATCATAACTCACATCAATCGCCGGTGGTACAGTTCTGTTTTTATTGTAAATCAGTATTAAAAAGCGACAACGTAAGCATATGAATCAAGCGCGCGCCTCTAGACGTCACCGCGCGCGGTAAATTCGTGAAATGTAAACAAAAAAGGAGCGCCGCTGAGACCACCCCGGCACACCTGTTGCGTCTATTAGCGTCCGGCGATAGTATCGGAGACAAACCGGAGCGCGTAAATCAATGCAGCCGATGCGTTGAGAAAAATCCGGCGATTACCCGCCGTCCGGCATCAAACGGCGGGCGCAAATGATCCGCGGAATTTCGTTTTTAATCCCACTCCAAGTAGCGAGAAACTAATAAAACTTACAATTCCTACGAAGTGATATTTAGAGGTGCACGCGCGTCTGGTCCATCTTTTACGATCGTCAACAGTTACATATTTAATGTTCGATGTTTATCAACAATTCTTTCTTATGCAGGTTTAGTGGGGCGATAAATTATTTATCTTCAAAGACTCGCTTATTTTCGAACTTTTGTTTCTCTTACAATGTAATCCTTGGCGAACGTCACGTGGGTTATTAAAAACAATTATCAAGCAAACTGCGCTCTTTTATCGCGCAATGATGTATTAAGGACGCTTCATAAATTTGAAGATAACGAACGCTCAAATAAATGTAGATAACGGAGAGGCTGATGCCAAGTCGATTAAAGTATTTAATGACATCATTTTATGTATACTTTAGTCATTCGTTAGTCACTGAATATAGTTTACATTGACTCAGGGATCGCTGAAATAGTGACACATATTGGTACATTTATAGTTCTTCAAATTTGTTTGTCTCTTGCAGTGTTCGTTACGTATATTTCTTTCGTTTGTCGCCTCCTCTCCCTTGAAGCGACACATCTGTTTCTACTATATTTTGGGCGCCGTCTTTGAGATGTCATATCGGAGCGGAAAGATATTCGATTACAAGTTTAATTGATTTTACATTGAAATTTTTAATTCGAACGACAGACTGTGTATTTATAACAGATGCTTATTTGACGCTGTAACGGCTCGAAACGAACGAGCGTCTCGAGAGCGATCTGAAAATCATTACGATTTCATTAATATTAATGATAATAACAATCAACAGTTTGCATATTACACTACTTATTGGAATTCGACACTCTACCCATTCTAAATTCACTCGATCAAAACCAAACTTAAACTCATTCGTATACGATTCCAAGTGCGATATCGGTGTAACCTCAACAATTCCGCCGAGCCATTCCAAATTGGACTCAAAACGTGTTACGCTTAAGTTTAGTATAGGGCGAAACAATGCATGCCGCCATATGCTGATATTGGCTGTCGGTTTATCAAACAGGAGAATCGATTGAAAGTTCAATTCTGATTAGATTAAAGTTCAGTTTGGTTCCTCAGCTCACACGGCTCGCACGTGTACTGAATATGTCAATTCATTACAAACTTTGTACGTACGTGGATGATTTGTGACAGAATAATGCTGTATCTATAACTCCCTTTAGCTCGCAAAACGACGTATGTGCACAAACATCTACCACACATACGCTTTTTGGTAATGCCACATGTGTCATACCATTAGAGCGTTATTGTTCGACTGCTTCTGAGTAATTGACGAATTTCAAGACAAGACGCTCATAATGGCTTTCTGTTTGATTAGTAACATAATTGCCGTTATCGGTTCTAGTTATTTGATGTGCCGAGTTATCTATTTTTCTAAAACAGCCTTTGTTTGCGTCACGTGCAATAAAAACTTTAACTCTCTGCCTAATTTGGCGTTTAATCTTTCTCAGAATCGCCATGACATGGCTTCCGGAACTAAAAAACGCTCCTTTGTTTGCAAGAACAAGATTTAGTTCGTCAGAAACTTCTTCTGCAACTTCGGTTTCTTCGAATGCAATTACGAAGTGTCCACAGCAGACAGGACCATTGTTCTTATTAAAATTAATGCAAAAATCAATCAATTTCAACTTTTCCCCTCTTCTGAATGGAATAACATTTTTCTTTACGCCCCAAGCGGGAGACAATAGAGAAATATTAATATTAAAAAAGCCGCTAAACAATAGGTGTTGTTAATTTACTCATTAAGGATTCATGGGGTTGCTCCCCCTCCCCCCTCTAGGGAGGGTAGTTCAGATATTCGGAATATTAATATCGGAATCCTTTGATACATTTTACGGTTCGCGATGTCTTATTGATGTCTGATTTTAATACAAATGGCTTAATTAAAAGATTCTCCACATTTTTAGTTTGATCTTTAATCTTTTCATCTCGGCTAGCACGCGATTAACATCTTAATAACTTTATTAATAGATTTTACTTTAGAATAGTTTTGATGAATAAAAAAAACATTCAGCAGATGGACGGGTGCTATAAATCAGGAGTTTTCAAATAAATCGAACACAAAGGGCGAAGGGACAAAAAACCGATAATTTTAATACATTGAATGACAAAAGTGACCACGTGTCGGCGAACTGGTTTTAATACTAACCGGTTCTAAATAAACCACCATTCAGCCGAATTTGGTACACCCTAACACGCATGTTGCCACAAAAACAGTAACGGGACACGTACATAAAGAAACTTTATCCTGTGTGCTGTGAGTTCTGATTTGCTTTTTGTTTCCTCGTGTCAGTAGTTAGGTGCACTGTACACAATCTGGCTTCAGTGTCCAGCTGCTTTTAATCGAACGATCTATTGATATTATTCTTTTTACTATTGGCAACTCTCGCGTCTCCACTGACGCTTATTTTTATTACTTTAACTAATTGTGTTGTGGACATCTTTTTATTAAAAGTTTTATTCCGATTTGAATTGTGCGCTTTATTTCTAAATTTATGATAACGTCCAAAGAATCTTTCTGTTAGATGGCTTTAGGGTTTTTTTGGCGGATACGTTGAGATTATAGGTCTATTTCACCATTATTAAGTCCTGTTATTTCAATGACAGCTTTCTGTGATGCCATCTTTATTTATTTCGTTGGTTAAAGGGAGACATCCGACACATAAGACAAAAAGAACTTCATTATATTTAGGGCTCCGATACTCTCGTCATCGAGATCTATCGTCATTGTGAGATCCAACATTACGTCAATCTCGAACGCATCTCACACTCTCAAGGGCTGTACCTAAATCCCAAAGAAATATTCAAAAATTTATCGAAACACCGCTTTTGTTTGGGAAACTGATGACCCGTCAAAGGGTTTGTAAAACGTGAAAAACGCAAATATCCAATTAAATTGAATATTCGGACAAAGGCGTCAAAAGAAATGTCTCGAATAAATTTTCGCTTTTTTTCCTTCTATTGTGCCGGATATCGTTAATATTAATTTTTCGGAACCCTTTCATATTTGTGTTGCTTTGTTATTGTAATGGTGTCGATACCTAGAGTTTGACCTGTGGTTTGAAGACGCCGAAGGGTCGTGATCCCTTTATGATATTGTCACCTCCGTCTAAAGGGGTATTAAAAGAGTACTAACACTTACTTTGTGCACGAATTTGTTGTTCCTGTAGAAAGGAGTGACAGTAATTTCGGGACATTTTTAGAAGCTTTTATTTAACTTTCCCTGTTTATTATTTTTTATTTGGGTCAAATCTTGCAAGTTCATATTGACGATTGTTACAATTTTTTTTTAAAGGAACTTTCCATCTTAAATGACCGGATAGTTTAGTGGTTAGTGAACTTGACTGAGTAGCTAGAGCCCTCGGCTTCGAGTCCCGAAAAAGGCAGTCATTTTGTGATCAATATGAATGTTTGTACTCAACTCATGGATGTTTGGGGCTACGTCAATTGGTATAAATTATTCGATATTTTTAATTGCTTTCCGACTGCATCGTAACTTCAACTGCAATAAAAAATGTATGCAGTCGCCAGTTTCGTTACAGTTGTAATACGATTTGTCCTTATTCATAAATATAAAGTTGATTGTTTCATGATGCAATATTAATATTGGCGTGTGCGCAAAGTATTCAATATTCGATGTTTCCGTTGTAAGTCATTGACAGCGCTATCGGCAGGGGTCACCATTTAACCGTTTTTGTCGGTTTTACGACTGCTTATCTCAAGCCGATAATTATTGTGTTGCTTCCTAAAGTTTGATGAAAAATTGGACTAAATTTAATTTGTAATATTTTTAAGCCCTAAAACACTACCTTGTGGAATCAGGTGTTTGCAGAAGTCCATATTCATGAATCTAAACCAGCTTGCTACTCCAACCACTTGCAAGAGAGCTGAGTGTCATGAAGGAGTCACAGCACATTACAAGGCGTGTCACAAAAACATAGCAGTCTTGGTGGACTTCGTTAAATGTTTGAATTTTTGGTCAAATACTGTAGACAGGTTGAAAATACAGTAGTAGAAAAAAGCACATGATAAAAACCTAATTCAAAAGTAACATTCTGTTAACACTAGCAGTCTTTCAACTATTGTCCAAAAACCGCTGCCGTAACGAGCGTGGCGAGAGGCAAGGCGAGGAGCAAGGCGAACGAGGATGCTCGTTCACACACTCTTCGCGACATTTTTTTTTTCGACTGGATGGTAAACGAACAAGTGGGTCTCCTGATGGTAAGAGATCACTACCACCCATAAACATCTGCAACACCGGGGGTATTGCAGATGCGTTGCCAACCTAGAGGCCTAAGATGGGATACCTCAAGTGCCAGTAATTTCACCGGCTGTCTTACTCTCCACGCCGAAACACAACAGTGCAAGCACCGCTGCTTCAAGGCAGGATTAACGAGCAAGATGGTGGTAGCAATCCGGGCGGACCTTGCACAAGGTCCTACCACCTGCAATAAAATTCTTCGAAAACACTCGTTGAAAAAAGTTGCTCCAAAAAACTTTGAGAACTAACCGGCGATTGTTTTGAATTCGCAATCGATCGATAGGTACACCTACTAATTATAAAATTATACTAACTGATAAACGCGGTTCCTAGTAGTTCACATTCGGGAGTTATCGGACGTGTTGTTTGTACAGTTTGATTAGTGAAGGTTCGTTATTTTAATTATTTTTATTAGCCTGTAATAATTTATTGGGAAAAAACTGAATTTGTAACTCGCCTTGCCGGCATTTAGGCTTTTGTCTCACAGCCCACGATAAACGGAGGTGGTAGGACCTTGTGCAAGGTCCGCCCGGATTGCTACCACCATCTTGCTCGCTAATCCTGCCGTGAAGCAGCAGTGCTTGCATTGTTGTGTTTCGGCGTGGAGAGTAAGACAGCCGGTGAAATTACTGGCAGGTGAGGTATCCCATCTTAGGCCTCTAGGTTGGCAACGCGTCTGCAATACCCCTGGTGTTGCAGATGTTTATGGGCGGTGGTGATCTCTTACCATCAGGAGACCCACTTGCTCGTTTGCCATCCAGTCGTATAAAAAAAAAAAAAACGAGCAGAGAGTAGAAGCTAGAAAGTTGTTAGCTAACAACTGGTAGCATGGTGTACGGTTGTGTCACTCTGAAGATGAGCTCTGGTTGAGTTCGAAACGCGTCAGTGTAGTGTGGTGGTGGTGGTAGATGGGTTTGTGTGATTTGTGTGTGTTCTTACAGTGTGGAGGTGGAGGAACTGCATGAACACGCATATTTTGCATAAGCTTAGCTATCGTAAGGTCGCGGGTGAGCAAGGAAATTATTTTAGTTCATTGATAGAAAATTATTTTCATGCTTTTATGTAGTCGATTCAATTCTTCGTTACAATTTTTTTTAATGCAATGTAGATCAAAATGGCCACTGGTCTCGCAGCGTGAGTTCTAATTGCCAAGCGCGGTGAAGCCGGGAATTAAAGCTAGTATATTCAGAATTTACGATAAGAATCATTGAAGGGGCATTATAATCCTCGTCCATAGAAATAAAATCGCACGTTCCGTTATCAGAACATAACCAAAGATCCTATAGATACCACAACCATTTTAGTAACGAAAACCAGAAATAAACCAATTAATGCAACACAAATTCAATTACAGCCGTTCGATAAGACGCAATAACAGAACAAAACATTTCACCACCCGTTTCGAACATTAAGCAATTTACCTAATGTCTTAATGTTGGGATAACCCAAATTAAACCTTAGAATACAATCGATACGTTTCAAAACATGTATTTGTCCTTTTAGCTTCGAAAACAATGCTACAGACAACTCTATGCGAAGACGGTATAGTTGAGATTCCGTTCGGCATTTTCATTAAGGCTAGGCTTTCGAACCAATCTATCGGAATAGTTCCCTTAGGATAGTGAGATCTAATGCGTTGTCGTTAAATTAATGCTACGATTTATGATGCTCGGTAAAACCGCGTTTACACACTCGCCGAACACGATGACATTAATGCCAAAAAACGCCGACTTGTAAAAAGTTTGTTTTGTTGATGATATTTTTTTCTAAATTTTAACTTTTTGTTCTTCCGCAAGGGGAGGCTGTAGTCACAAATTAGTGCCTATTGTAAGCTAGTTTTCATCTGCGGCTTCACTCGCTTATAACTCATCTCGCTACTGAACCCCGAAAAGAATTTCAATTCCGAGATTTTTTCAGCCAAATTTCGTGTCTTCAGACTAAGCGATTGAAATTTCGGGATTTTACATTACATTCCATAAGAATATCAGAATAAAAAATATCCAATGTGAATTCTCAAGATCCCGCTATCTACATACCAATTTATAATAATATCATCCTAATCTGTTCTCCCGTTTTGTCATAAAATAGTAACAAACAAAAACATAAACACACTATATACTAAAGCTAAACACTTCAAGCTCCAATCCAACCAATCGCCAACACTTTCCTACACCGCACATTTTTGTCATATCTTTTCAATCGAAGCGAACATTCGCTGGTCGATGGCGAGAGTGTGTATCCCACTTTACAGCCACGAGTTGGTTCTACTTTATTGACGGATGTCTTACAAGACAGAACAGGAGTGTACTTAAACTACCTATTACAACGGAACTTGAACTTTAAATGTACGCATTATAGGCGAATATTGTTTGTAAGCATTTAAGCTTGCCATTTTTCTCCATACTTCAAGCTTATCGGAGTTAAAATGACTTGAACTAATTTGACTGATCGTTAAAGTGGACGGAACGTCTGTTTACTCGACTACGGGGTAAAAAAGCAGTTGTGTTTAGAATGTGGCTATAAATATAAAAAGGAACATAAGTGGGTTGTACGTAAGCTGTTTTCAAAATTTACTATTTTTTCGACTTTTTCTAGTAATCGGATTGTTTCCTTTTTTTATAATTTTGTAATTTATACCACCCAAGAGTAACCTCCGTTCTGGATATAAAGGACCATAAATTACGTCTCACAAATTTTGTAGATTTTTGGTAACTCCGCGCCGTGGGTAGTACAACAAAATTGTTCTTGTTAATTGTCTTGTTAAAGTAACTATACGAATATGTATATCATAACAAAAAGACATGGGGGAATTGTTTATATAGTTAAGTTATTTTTTTAGGATAGTTTAGTATAAGTACTTCAATTGTACCTTTACAATAATGCGTTTGTTTAAAAAAATTATAACTTTAAAAAAAAAGTAACTATATCCACATAACAAATACATCATGACAAAAAAGTCACTGGTTTTAAATGACCAAAACCTACTTACGATAATTTCGAGTCCAGTGCCCGCTTGACTGGCTGCCGTGCCATGAATAATGGGTTCGATTCCGCGGGAAGTAATTTGCTAGCAAATATGCCGATTTTTATGATTCAATATAAAAATGCATGTTACGCCATGTTTTATGAAGCATATAGTGCTCTAACGGTGTTTTTATTATCATTTTGATAGAAAGTTTGATTTGTGTTCCGAATGTCAGGAGAAATTTATAAAACTAGTATAGGATCTGACTGCCTATATCATCAATTCACCTATTCACCAATTCACCCATATCATCAATTACATGTAAGGACAAGTTCAATGCTCTTAAACAGCTTCAAGTTGCATAAAAAACAGCCAAGCGCGAGTCGGACTCGAACACTGAGGGTTCCGTATTAATTTAAAGGTAAGTCAAAATGTTGTGCCAACTTAGAAATCCATTTCTTGAATCAGGCGTTACTTTGCGGAGGTCCATATCAATGGTTTTAAGGTCGCGGGTGAGCAAAGAAGTTCTTTTAGTTCATTAACTTAGAAAAACGTCAGTGATACTATAATACCGCGTAACTAGCATTCTAACCTAACCTAACCTAACAGTACTATCATTGCACTGTTCTGACAGTGAAAATTATACCTTATGGAAAATGCTATAGTTACGCGGTATTGCTATAGAGGTATTGATACTACTGATAGCACCGACCAAAAGTTGAATATCTCCGATATTGTCGTTTCGAAATTCAATATCTCAAAAACGGCTGAAACATAGCTACGAATTATCACAAGGAAGCTCGCTTTAAAAAACGCATCGTATCCGTTTCAGAGCTACGATGCCACAGACAGAGAGACAAAAACATTTATTTACACTTATTTTATAACATGAAAATGCACTCTCTTTTTGCGTCACGTGTTAAAAATAAGTTTTAACAGAGCCCCGCTGCATTCGTCATAAATACTTCTCAATAAACCATAGTTATATACCTACATTTTTTAAGTCGAACCCTCCGAACCAATAAGTCAGTAGAAATAAAAGTTAAAATTGTAACAATTTAGTTCTTAACTCAAACGCTCTGCTACCGAACCCTTTCCCCAATTACCGATGTCCGACCAATATTTAAAGTACAAATTAAGCTACTTAGGCGAAATACTTCCAAAGAAAACCAAACCACACCCTTTATGTAAAAAACGGCAACCAAAAAGCACCTCTAACTCACTCAGAACAAAGTTCAAATTACCTCGCGCGTTCGTTTTCTGTTTTTTGCCGATTTCTCAGCCCAGGTGGGAAAAGACTTAAGTAAATAATCGAAACTTATTAAATGGGAATCCTTCTTAATTATCGAGGGAAATTGGGACAAACGTTGGTGGATGTTTGGTCAAATGTTGGTGTGTTATACTTCAGCTATAGTATTGAGGTTTGTTTATATGAAATATTAGTTGTTTTGTGATATAGCTTGCTATGAAGCAATATAATAAATAAGCAATGTTCTGAGTTTCAGTTAGTAGTAGTTTGTTAGAAGTTTTATATTTTGGAAAGTATAAAAGAGATATATAAATAAACAATGTATATTAGTACTAAATGATGCTAATAATTTACTAACAATATTCAGGGATAAACCATCCTTATGTCCCTTTTCGGATCTCAAAATATCTTCATGCCAAAATTTAATCTAAGCGCTTAAGAAGTGAAGAGGTAACAGACAGACTTACTTTCACATTTATAATTGGTAAAGATAAAGAAAATAAAAAACTACACCCAAAACCAATTACCTTTCTTTGCCCAGCATGCGATACTATATTATTCCAAGATTAAAACAATACGTATACAAAATACTTAAAATTCACTCCGCAAAGAGGCGCGCCGATACAATTAAAGAGGAGAGCGGGGACTTGTAAGTACTAATGCCGAGACGAATGTTGCGGAAAATCGAAGCCTCCCCGCCCTCCCCTGATTTACGGGCCTTACAATATTTTGTACATTTTAATACGCGATTTTGAGTTTAGACGTTTTTCCTTTGGAGCGCTCGGAGAATTACTAACGGTACAGGATGTAGTTATAAGTACAGAGAGTCTCTGAACATGGGGCTTTAAATCCAGAGTTTGATTCTACTCGCATATCTGAGCTACTTTTGTTCTGGTACTTAATAAAAATATGACCATTGTTAATTTCATTTTTTTCTTACAAATTTAATTGTATTTTATAACCCCCAACGCAAAAAGAGGGATATATATAAGTTTGACCGCTCTGTGTGTCTGTCTGTCTATCTGTGGCACCGTAGCTCTTAAACTTGGGTACCGATTTGAATTTTTTTTTATTTGAAAGCAGGTTTTCTAGCGATGGTTCTTAGACATGTTTTATCAAAATCTGAACTTTTAAGTGACAAAGTCGGTTTTCCAACATTTTGTTGGTTAGGTTATTACTGACGCGTTTCGAACTCAACCAGAAAGGATGAAACCTCAGAGTAACACAACCACTTTGGGTTATAAGGATCACTAGAACTACTTACTCAACCTAATTTAAAACATATTCCACAGACTAGATTATCCCAGATTAAAATAGCCCACTTGTACCCTAGGCACTAAATTCCGTGCCTTGTTTAATATTTTTAAAATATTCGTTCCAACGACATCTAGCTACAATTGAAACTGGCAGCTTTTGGCAAAACCGCGTGCATCCACACACGAAAAGTAAATAAATACATCAAAGCTGCCAACCCTGCTTCTTTCCCTAATTGATAATTCTTCCGATCCCTACAATAATACAATTAATTCTGTTATTCCGTTTCTTTGGCACAACCCTTACAGGGCGATTGCACACGAATCGTAATTTACCGTTGACTTTTCGAAGAAAGAGAAACGTCAGTATTTTTTTTATTCTGTCCTGTTTTATCCCTCCTGACATTATTAATGTGAAAAATTGAAATGTTTTTTAAATAAATAACAAATAATAAATGTCTAAAAATCGATTTGTAACAGCCGTGTTCTAGTGGCCAATAGGTAAACCGTGTCTTTTTAAATTGATTCGGTGACAATATGATAAAATTAAATATACATTGTCACGATAACATTTCTTACCAACTATGTCAATTTAAAATTATTAACTTTATTAGCAACGAAATAAAGAGATTTCTATAAATAAAAAGTTTGATCGCATTTTTCTCAGATCAACGTTTTTGAAGATACGTTATATGCATGACGCGGAAGACGTAGTATTTTACTGTGTCACATTTAGCTCTTAAGGTGCAGTGTGTAGCCGCCCTAACCCCTGTTTTCTTACGTGCCCCCTGACATGGCCCCAGTAATTGCGACACGCATCTTTTGTCTGGCATCCCTGAGTGACAACCCTGAGTGTGTAATTGATTACAATTAAATTGAATAGCGCCAATTCGAACAATCGCGTTCGAATATCTAATTTCGAATTCGGAATTCGAGTTTACTCGAATTTCGGAGACGTTGCGAACGAGTAGAATGCAATTAAATTGAAGACTCTTTGTTAAGTTTTCTAGAAATGAGACCGTTCTAATGCAAAAACTATGGATGCGGTTAAGTGACGCTAATAACAAGGTAAATGGCCCAATTCTCGACATGTGATGCCTAATAGATGACACTCTGTTGCCACTTCTATTACTAATGAAATGATATAAAATCAAAGACGGCAACTGCTAAGACAGAGACCAGTACTCGGACATTTATATTACATTCACCGCATTCTGAGTCATGAAAACACAAACTTCTCCAGATAATATTTCTTTGATAATGCAGGAAAAGATATAAAGATGCCGTAGACCAGAGAGCGGTATAGTTGTAGAAACTGCCAATCACTTTTCATAATCAATTCCGCTATGATTTCTTTGGCAGATGCATGGGATGTCAACATGACATTAGTAAAGGTTCCACCCTGCTACTTTTATCAACTGTAAATAAAACATGGTTCAAAATATGCAATATTATAAAAAGATCTTTCGACTGCCTGACTCATCACCGTCACGGATAAAGGCTTGTCTTCAATCGAACGCTTTTCTTTTGTCGATTCCGGTTAATCCGGCTCGATAGATCGGATGCGGTTCGGAAACGGTCCGGTGGTTCCGCCCCGTTGGACGGAACCCTCTTAATGCCTGTCGACTCTTAATGCGAATGTCTTTAGCATATATTGTGGCGGCAACTGTTTGTTTACTTAAAAATAGCATCTAGATATCTTGCAGATCTAGTTAATGGTCTTACATCGTATTTTATCGGATAAAATCTCATTTATCGCGCTTTCTTAAATATCTTTCATTCCCATAGTAGAGCTGTTTGTAAATTTGACACTAAATAATAAAGTGCCATATTAATGGATATGAAAATAACACTCATTTAATACAATATTTGATTGGTTCTTCGGGTGCCGTAGTATTCTGATTGTGATCCGAATTTTCGTGATAGAAATTCATTATTCACTACCTATATCATGTACTTTTATTTTAATTATTAAAGGCTGTTCCTTTTTGCACATTTCTCACTACCCTGTCTTCTTTTTCAGGTAAGTCATCACCGTGTCCTGCCTCATTACCGCAGCTGAGTACTTAAAAGCCGTCATCTTAAAGCGTCAATATTACATACAGAATCACTTCTCGCCATCAAAACAATATTTTTCGGTGACAAAACAATTTAAGTATCGAGTTCGCAGCCACATTTTGTAGGTAGATTTTGCACATTTTGAACACTACACGAAAGCCAGCTTACCCCGTCATGGTTTTTTTTTAAATAAAATGTTCTTTTGTACAAGAATTAAAAACAGCAATTAGACAGCCAAATTGGCCAAGCTGTTCTCAAGTGCATTTGACAACTGGATTTATTTCTATAAATGTATTTATTGTAGATTTTAACGAGGAAAAAGTTGATTTTTAGGTTAGAATCTTTCAAGACAGTTCATGTGCTTTACTCTAAGCGTCACTTTGTCCGCTGTCACGCGCAACGTGATTACTGATTAAATGCATTAACCGCCTGATTAGAGATAATGGGGCATTAGTCAATAAGCTATTGTTTAAGGGGAGCGTTTGAGCTATTGGGATATATTTGAGTATATTTTCTATTTGACGAAAAGGGCAAAATATAATTAGCAGTAGTTTTGACATGCAAGGCAGGTAATAGGTGGTTGAAGTGATTTACTTTTGTTGTTCAATAATCAAATCGTTTTGTCTTGCACTATTGCAGTAGACGATAGAGTACTTTAGAAGCTATAATTATGATACGAAATCCGACCGATAATCGTTGGGAAAAAAAGGTCTTGAGTTGCGAACATGAAGCGGAAGACGAAACGTTAGCAGGTGAATTGACGAAATCGTGAGAGTTGCGGGCAACTAGTGGATGCAAGTGGCGTTCTAAGGGGAGGCTTTTGTTCATCAGTGGACGTCTTCTGGCTGATGATGATGATGATTAAACTTAAACTTTAAGTTAACTACAAAGCTTTAAATACCCCTTAATACACTAATGGCTGTAATCTAAAACGTCAAACGTCTCCAAATCGCGTGACTATTACAAAGAGCCATTTTTAAAAAACATTTTATCAGGCGTCTGCCATAGACAATACTGGAGCGGTAATCCTTTACAGATGTCAAATTGTACTTGTTCAGTCACCTTTATAAATATCTACGCATTTCCATTGACAGATTTGACTAAACGCTTTGATATCAAATGGATTGAAGTGAATTCACGTTTGCTTTTTGTTGTCTATCTCTGCTGGACAGTCGAAGTTAAATAGTGAAGTCGAATGTGTTATACATGATTATCGTTTTGATTGATCTTATTTAACAGAAGTATGACGAAGATACTTTAGTTATTTTCTCATCATAATCATCATCATCAGCCCACTGCTGGACCCTAATGAGTGCCATTGTGTCCTGTACTCGGTAAGATGCACCATCTGGCTGGAAGGCTTGCTACGTTTGCCAGTTATTTTCTACTTGCATGAAATTTTTTGCATCCTCCATTTTCGTTCCGTTTATTGTTTTTGATTTCAGTATAAAATAACTACATAGAATTCCTTTAGCATAGCATCACATTATTTTTCGTTGCTGACGTCGCCATTACACTCATTACACTCACTCGAAAGTGTCATTTTCGCTCATAAAATTCAATGAAATAAATAAATTGCACGTTTTAAGCACGCTGTATAACTCATCCCCCGAACCGAAGACATCATTCCCCTGCCATCATTACCCTGTATTGAATATTCGCCGACGGTCATTCTCAGTTTCCGAACCATAAAATACCAATAAAAGAAAACTGGGAATGGCCCCATCTGCATATTTATGTCGTTAAAAAGGAAAATAATTAATATTTAGCGATCTGAATTAATAACCCGTTGACTTGGACTGTTTCTTTTGAGAATGAGTGCTGTTTTACATTTGGATGGTAATAATAGGTTCTCGACTTTAGTGAATTGTATTGCTTGAATGAACTATTTTTCGTTGTATTAATTACCCTGGATATTAGGAGAATAACTCAATGTTTTTCAATTTGTCCCAAATTATTTGTATAGGTTTCATGAAGAAGCTATTTATTACCTATACCCTCGGCGGCCGAATGTACTTTAAAAGCACAACTGTTCATTGAATTAAGAATTTTAAGATAATTTATTTCATCTGTAAAAAAAAATTAGGACTCAGGTGGTCAAAAATCTTATTATATTAACTTGCTTAATTATATTGCTGGCGTATAATTGATTTACTTACGTCTTAGTGTCGTCTTACCAAATAACATTGAAGCAATTACATCACCAACCTGATCCATTTCTTGTCATCCTTTACAGACCGTAATTTCTATTTCTACATAATACATAATTCAGCTAATGTATATTTAGTACATATAGATAATTACACTTTCCAAGGGTGTGGGCTCAAGGGATTAAAATTCGAGAGGGCAAAAATCAAATTCGATCAAACCCTATAGATTCTTGCAAAGGGTTGCCGCGAGGGGTGACATTAGGGGTCAATATTTAAGACAAGTACATGGGTATCGATTGATTTTTGGCAATGTTAGTGTAGATACAAGTATATAAACAGTTTGTATGTATTCATACGACGTCCGTGGACTTAGTTAAAAAAAAAAGTAATGGGTAGTTACACGATGGACCAACGTGACGAATTGGTTAAGGATAATGGAAATCGGATGGATGTAGAAGATGCAGCAATTTGTTAAAAAGCATTTGAGTAAGGGCTATGATCAGTAGAAAAGAAGAAGAAAGAAGCATACTTGACAATGATTTCTTTGTTTCTCAAATGTGCAAGCGCTAATACTTAGTCATTTATATTCTCTCTTAATATTAAAAGTAGTCTTAAAATGACGAAAACTGATCTCCATCCAGATTGCTACATGGCATGTGACACAAAGTAAATGATAGGGTGGTCATTGATTACCAAGGACAGGGGTGCAAAAGGGGTAGTTTAAAATATTGCAAAGGGTAGTGACGTTTAATGTCGCTCTATGTAAGAGCTTTTGTCTACCCGATGACGTCAGTCGATCTCGTTAGAAAAACATTATTGTTAAACAGTGTTCGATTAGATTTTTTAGACCTGTTTTTACTCGAAGCATTGTTTTTATGAGATCCTATGAAGGTTGATCCTGATTATAAGAAGGTTGGCCCGTTCTTTGTAAATAACGATTAACATCAACGTCATAAAATTTACCATTTATAATCACCAACCTCGCCGCTAACTATTGGTAAAGTAGAACGGAGAAATAGAACTCTACCAAATTTTATTTTAGAATAGCTCTTAGATTTCCTACATTATCTTAGCGTGTATGGATTGTGTAATGTACTGTTTCCAGCCTGTCATCGTCCCATGCAAATATTCATAGTCATCAAAAATCAATGATCCATCCCCGTCTCAAAGGATCCACATAAATCATCTTATACACACAATACACCATGATTAATTAAAACGTTGGAGGAAATCGATATTAATTGTAATTAAGGTAAGACGAAGGGTTATGTGTGAAAGTAGTCGGACTAATATTATAAATGCGAAAGTTTGTAAGTCTGTTTGTTTGTTACATCACGTCTAAACGATTGAACTGATTTAGATGAAATTCGGTATGCAGATAGTTTGAGTTCCGAAAAAGAACATAGGATAGTTTTTATCCCGGAAAATGGTATAGTTCCCGCGGGATAGCGATAAACGAATTCTACGCGGACGGAGTCGCGGGTAACGGCTAGTTTATAAAGAAGTACAATAACTACTTTGCAGCATTTTGAAAGGCGACCAGATGGCCTAGTGGTTAGAGGACCTGACTACGAAGCTTGAGGTCCCGGGTTCGATTCCCGTGTCGGGGCAGATATTTGTATGAAAAATACGAATGTTTGTTCTCGGGTCTTGGGTGTTTAATATGTATTTAAGTATGTATCTATCTAAATAATTATATTTATCCGTTGCTTAGTACCCATAACACAAGCTTTGCTAAGCTTACTTTGGGACTAGGTTAATTGGTGTTAATTGTCCCGTTATATATACCCAGCAGTGGGACGTTTACAGTCTAGATTCTAGACTAGAATTATGGTGATGATAGTACTGGGCACAGACGAAGTTTTACAATGTCATAATGTTTTAAACATTCGCGCTTCTCACTCATAGCTAATATTTATCGAGAATTAGTCACGAACTAGTTATATTGTGTAAATAATGACTAAAGAAAAAATTGATATAAAAAATACTATTTATTGAGTTGATTCGCAGCCACGGCCGCAGAATATGGTCGAAACATCAAAGTAATTTCAGTAATAAATATAGTAGATTAAGTCCCGATAAATGTTAGTATTATGTCCTTGTTTTTCTAGAAAGCAACCTTTACTATTCAATATATACTTAATATTTGTTCCTGTAATACCCTTCTAATGACTACATTCTCTGTCGCTTCAAAATTCAGTGCCTATTTAATTCATGATTTGTTCTACTTTAATCTTCAACTTTGGAACTGACGGTTTTTAGAGCAACCACCGCTACCCACATTGTGTGATTAATTGCACTCATTTATTAGTAAAATTTCTCCACCGATATGTTGATGGGGGCGCAAGAAAAGGGTTAGCTCGTGTATGTGTGTGTGTGTCATTAATATTTATTTTTTAGTTAACGTGTTAAGGGTTAATGCTGGTTTGTTGCGGATTGGAAAGGAAATATTGTCAATGTTTTGAATGACTGGTAATAAAGATTCAAAGTACATTAGTGTTCATGTAATTAGAAAAATCGTCTATACAACCGCGTTAATAAAGTGAACAATGCTGTATCAAAGTCTTCGTTCTTGTTGAACTTCGAAAAATTATCAAGTTATTTTTTTAATAGACAGCTTAGCATTGTAGTTCCGTATCTGCGTCTATGTATGTTTGGATTTTTTACGTCAGATAAGAAATCAAACGTAATATCTCTGATCACACTTATTCAATTTTCAACAGTTATTACAAAATATGCTCACGTTTTGTCGGCAAAGTTAGTATTTATCTTGTTTTCTCAACTAGCTTATTGAAGTTTAATGAAACTAATTAACAAGGAGCGGAATTTTCATAGCAAAAATCAAATGTCAAGAGGTATTGACCATTGTGTTTTATCGACTGTCGATGTTTAATTGTCAGTTAGCACGATATGTTTTAGGTCATAAAATTAGACCTGTAATGGGGGAGGTCTTTGTTCTGCAGTGGGACACTATAGGCTACCAAAAAAAAATAGACCTGTGTATTTGTTAAACAGTGTAACTGATGATAGACTAACCTTCATTCAAAATAACAGAATCGAAATCTATATCTGTAGGTACTAAGTATATTTTCTTCATCTTGTCTGTAGTAACAAAGAATTGTCATTTTTTTCTCTACAACGTCACCATTTAAACCAAGAGAAGTAAGAGAATAATTTAAAATTAAGAGAAGGATATTACTGTATCCATTTGTTAATCGTTTTTCTTTTACGATTAACCATTTTGGTTAACACGGGAACCTAATAAAATACTTATGAAAACTCAAGCGACATCAAATGTCAAATGTGACGTGACGTAATCTATTTTAATAAAGAGATGCAAATGGCTTATCAAAGAGGTCAAATGTTACAGAATAATGTTAAAAGTCGGTAACATGCGAAAAATCGATAACTGGAATAGTCGATAAAACACAATGGTCAATCCCTCGTGACATTTGATTTTTGCTATGAGAATTCCGCTCCTTGCTAATTAAGAAAGTAAGATAAATACGGACATATCCGACGAAAAACATTATTCAATAGATCTGTACTATTCTATCAATTAGACGTTCCTTCCGTGGTCGCCGTTCTCCGAATGACGTCATCTCTCCGATATGTGCCCTCACCTGGCTCTCCCCTCTTGATCGGTCACTTGTAAAAGAAGTCAATTGAACAACCATTATACAAAATTCATAATGTTATCGTACCGAAAACAAATACAGACTTTATATTAAATGTCCTAATAATTCTTAACAATGCGGGCTTCCATCTAAGGAATATTTATAATTAAAATAATATAAACCTTACAGTATGTAAACTCTTTATTAAACAAAAGTAAAGAAACAAAATACAATTGACAAACTATGTTTCCTGAATGTCTTTAAATCTAGAGTGAATGGATATTTATTTAGAGAGGCAATTACGTTTAGCATCAGCCGTGATTGTGGATAAACGGGTCAATCAACTTTTTCTTGTTTGTTATTCTGTCGTCGTCCAAGAGATAACAGTGACAGAGTTTCTTAAAAAACTGTTATGATATATGCTTCTATTTAATGTGCTTAACTAGGAGATAGTCGATAATATAATAGGCTTGTAAGTACGTCAAAAATGTACGCTTGATGAATTTTAACCACAACATTTAGAAATTCATGGCTTTAAAGAGTGGTCTAGGGGACGTAACCATGGCAACGAGGTAAAGGAAAAAGTTGATCGACCCAAACACAAGCCTACGAGTATTTGGCTTTTAAAATATCAAATTTTCGTCACACAAAAAAGCGCTGGGAAAGCCTAAACTTTAATTTAAACTTATTTGTAACACATGCATTCCCATAACATTTACCTACACAAAACTCTGAGAATAAACTAGAATAACCCCTAAAAATAGCTATTACTGCAGCCGAGCCGGACTAGATAACCATCAAATTGTACGAAAAGCGGGTACACGCGAAAATTTTGAGTGCGAACCTACCCGTCGTGTCACGCCTGCCGCACGCGACCGCGTTCTTATTTGAGGGTAGTTAGCGAACAGGGTACATTGCTCGCGATAAAAAATGCTAGTATATTCTTTGTGTCTTCTCTTGTAAGTTTCGCTTTTGAGACAAAATTTATATGATTTATTCCATATCCATATGAGGATGTCCATATCAATGAACTAAAAGGATTTATTTGCTCACCCGCGACCTTATGATTTTATGCAAGATATGCGTGCTCATGCAGCTCCTCCACACTGTAAGAGCACACACAAATCACACAAACCCATCTATCATCACCACCACAATACACAACTTAGCTATCATAAGGTCGCGGGTGAGCAAAGAAATACTTTTAGTTCCTTAAAATTTATATAGTTTTAGTCAGGGTCGCCATCATCGAAAAAATGCATTACACTGCCTCAAAAAATAATAGTTTTAAAAGAAGGCTGTGTTTCCACCAGAGATGTGCGAGGATGTGAGAGGCACCTGCCTCTTTACCTAAATGAAGCGTTTCTATTGGTTCATGAAAAAAAAAATACAGATAAGTTACAAGCAGAAAACTTGAAACTACAACGGTAGACTTACATAACCCTGAAGGGATCTCTGCCAACCTTTGAGTGGTAGAAAGAAGCAATCGACTATGGGATCGACACAAGAAAGAGAGAGATTTACAACTCAAATTGAGCACAGTCAGTAACTTTAAAATCCCGTACGCATTGGAAAGCAAAGTGTATCTGCTTAATCGCCAAAAACGTTATCAAAGCATTTTGCACTAAACAATCGGCATCGCGTGGCAACTGATAATAAAACTGCATTATCAGCCTACAGCTAAAACTTGTGTTTTTTGTTCGCCGTAAATCGCCGCCTATTTGCCGTTTGTTTGCATATTTTGGGGCTTTGTCGCGCTAACACTAAAGAGGCTATATAGGGTGCGCCACGAGAGTTGAAGTAAATGATTATACACACAGCTATATGAAGAAATGATTGCACAAAACTCTGTCATTTCTTGTGTGCGTGACCTCAACTCTGGTGGCACTACCTATACAAGGAATTACAAAACGGATACAGAATAGTTCGAATGGTGATTACTGATTAAGTAACTTCTAATGAATAAGCTTTCCAAAAGTTTTACAAGAAAAGAAGGAAATATCGTGAAGAGTCCACAAACCTGCGAATCAGTTTAGTGGAGTGTAGTTTCCAAACCGCACTGGGCTCGCGTGGGAACTACGGTCCAAGCACTCTCATTCAGAGGTCAGTGCCCAGCAGTGGAACGCATTCAGGCTGGGATGATGATGATGTTGAATCTATAAAAACCTTGCCATACATTCATACTCGCAAATGCAACAAAACCAAGATGGCCGAACAAATCGGGCCGTCGTCGAATTAACCCTAAAGGTGAACCACCCCGATAAAAGGGGTTTTAACACAATGAGTGACCGATGTATCAATACTGTTTATTAAATGGTATTCAAAAATGAAAATAGCATACGTAAATTTTCATAGATGTATGAAAGTAATGAAAAAAATGTTTTATTTAATATTGCAGATATTTACCGCTCTGTTTTCCATCAAGTATACAAGTAGCTTGCGAATCTATGGAATCACAGCATGCAACTTTACTAAAACTAAACTTAAACCCAATTGGTAAAGTCAATTTTTAAAATAAACATTTGACCTGTAGGTGATCAAAACGCTCGGTCGCTTTTATGGAAGCACACCCTAGGTAATCGTGAATAAACTTCAGAAGCAAACTAACTAATATCAAAGTAAATTCATTAGATTAGACTAGATTTAAATAATAGTACTTATAGAAAAAGCTGGAAACAGTCCAAAACGCTTCGTGAAGTTTTATTGCCCTCAACATAGTGTTTTAATTTACATCAACATTTGTCAATTTGGCAAATATTTGCGTTAAAAAAAGACTATTTGTCGCTCTATATAAAAATCAAAATGAATATCAAAATGGAAGTAATTATTTGACTAATCCATTTACTAGCATCAGACTCCAAAAGCAAGCGTAATTTTAAAGCCAGTTCTACAAATCTAACTACAAATGTTTCCACAAAACTTTTACAACTAAAACGTAATTTTAATACTCTTCTAACATTTAAATAAACTACTCAAAACTGATCTTTCATAGCACTCTCGTACTACATAAGATGTCAAATCTCAAGTCGTACGCGCCATGACAGCTGACAACTGACAGCTGACATTGACAGCTACTAATGATGGGCGACGCGGGCGCCATCTATGCCGCGCGCTGCCAATTTGATTATGACGTGCCAATCACGATTTAGCTATATTTAGTTGGAGGTTGGCTTAATGAATTGTCGTTGCTTTTTCTGACTGTTCTTATTTAATTTTATATTTTCAGAGTTCAGAGTTTTTTCATTAGATACGCCATGTTGAAGTGATTCTGCTCAGTATTGGGTATGGACTCGATCCCCAATCATCTTATTCGCTAACTCATGAATGTTAACATCATAATAAAATCTAATAACTCTTTGTTGGACACTATACTATACACGATATATGTAGGAAAATAGTGCATTGCGAAAATTAAGGCAAAATGGACGGCTTTATCGCTACAGAGCGATCTCTTCCAGGCAACCTTTCGAAAAGGAAAGAAGAAAGATACAGGTTGCAGATGCAAATATCATCATTATTATTATTCAATTAAGGTTGTAAACTATAGCTCATGAAATTTTCTCACAAAAGAAATTTCCAATAGTCATGTCAAATTCAAGATAAACCCAGAAGGAAAATTCAAATTAAATCTTACTCAGTAAATAGGCCGCAATGGGCACTTTACACGATACTATTCATTATAGATCCAATATCATAGGTACTAAATTTCATGACTCTGTCAGTTATTTAGCTATATTTAGTTGGAGGTTAATGAATTGTCGTTGCTTTCTTTATTTAATTTTATATTTTCACGATTTTTTCATTAGATACGCCATGTTGAAGTGATTCTGCTTGGACTCGATCAATCATCTTAGATAATAAAATCTAATAACTCTTTGTTGGACACTATACTATACACGATATATGTAGGAAAATAGTGCATTGCGAAAATTAAGGCAAAATGGACGGCTTTATCGCTACAGAGCGATCTCTTCCAGGCAACCTTTCGAAAAGGAAAGAAGAAAGATACAGGTTGCAGATGCAAATATCATCATTATTATTATTCAATTAACAAACATAGGTACAAAAGATACAAAATTATATTTATAGATAGAGATACATTATCAAGATCTAATTAAAAGACTGGCACAAGACGTCAGACAGTGGTTATTTAGTGAAAAGTTGCCATTTATGTCTACGTTTAAAGGGTCGCAGGGTGGAAAGTTGCGGAAATAAGTCTAAACGTGTCATCTTGTAGAAAACCATTGTTATTTTCTTATTTCCAGATAAGTAACTAACTTTGTAAGTACATACAAACCAATTGAAATTAATGTTATCGCTATTCCTCGATGTAAGGCAACCCAACATCCCCAAATTGTACCACTAATAAAGGTCTAATAATTAAAATAATCAAATAAAGTCTCCCATTTCACCCGTCCGAAACATCGAACGGAGAATTCATTCCACAAAAAAATTTCCAACGTGCAGAATGTAGAAGGAAACCATATCTTTGGAAGCCACAATTACACAATTATAATTTTATTTGTACTTATAAAGAGTTGGTGCCATTCAAAAAGTGGAAAACTCGTGATTGTTGTGACTGTTTAGAAAAAGTGACTGTGTGAATGAAAAGGAAATTTATTTGCGTACCTACTTTTCAGAGTCCGGTATTGAAATTGTGTCCAAATTTTGAAAACTTTTTTTGTTGTTGTTCTCATAATTAATAAAATGAAAGCATGCTGTAAGCAATAGGCGGTATTGTCGCTTCAGAGGAATCTCTTCGAAAGAATTACAGTAGAATAGATAGGTCAACAAAAATAACCTAGCTCACTTAGAGTTTAAAAAAATTAAAAAAATCCCCGACATTTTCATTTCAATATGAGATATATCAAAATAGCCTTAACCTATTTTTATCGAACACAGCTAAAAACTACCGCGAGAAAACTCCCTTTCATTAAAAAAAAACTCACCGAAATTTGGCCATCCATTTGAGAGCTACGATGCCACAGACAGACAGTCAAACTTAGAACTCCTCTCTCTTTTCATCGGGGATTAAAGATATAACAACTAAACTAAACAGATTACTTAGAAGTTTATTTATCATAGCTATCTAATTAGTATACAATAGTGTTAACAATGTTTTGTTTTCGCAAAGCACATATCACTCGACCAAAACATAATGCATTTTCTTCATCAAATAACCAAACGACTCGACCGTAACAGCGATGGCGTCCTGCACAGAATTTAGCCAAACCTCATGCATATTTATAAACTAAGTATGTATATTATTTAATATTTGTTTGTCTGTGTGAGTAGGAAGGGTCTTAATAGCAGATATTCAATCAAAATCAACCCCTTTTCCTGTCCGATATCTTTTGCTCGATGCATCCCCCTTGTGTTTTGTTTTAAACATGCGCTGCCTGGTGGGTTTCGTCGGATTTGTCTTTACTGATACTCTATACTACCTACTTATACGTGTCTTCGTACTATCTATACTGTCTTTATCGTTTACTAACAATGAATTAGCGTTTGTTAAAAATATATTAGCTTGGATCCTCAGAAATCCTATTCCGTGGGAATTCGCAAGATTCATTCTTATTCCTGTATCGTAAAGTGAAATATTTTTTTAAGGGTTTATCCCATCTACCATTGTAACTGGAGCGGACTTTATTGCACAAATGAAAAGAAAAAAATCAGCCAAGTGCGACCCGGATCTCCAGGTCCTATACTTATCTAGAAAATCAAACTGACTAACTATGCGACCAAACTTACAAAAATATGTATATACACAACCTTATGTTAGGTCAATAAATTTGCGTAACACAACATAAATATTAAAGGGAGGCTCCCATACAACAAACGTGTTTTTTTGCTACTTGCGAGTGGTCGTGGTGAAAGGTTGAGGGTTGGTGACCTTTAATGACGACTTTTTTGGGAAAAATATTGTGGTGATTTCCCTCTGCCTTCCACACCGCAGAACTGGAGTCAGAAGAGAGTAATCCAAGACTCAAAGTTATAAAGAACTAGATAGCTGTTCCCCGTGACTCCGCCCGATTCCGATTTATCGCTATTCCATCAGAACTATGCAATTATGCATCGTGAGAGTTGCAACCGGTGGATGCAAGTGGGTAGTTGTCGTTCTTTGTGGTGTTCTAAGGGGGAGGCCTTTGTCCAGCAGTGGAGTTCCGGCTGATGATGCAATTTTCCGGGATAAAAACTATCCGATATGCCCCGGGACTCTATAACTATCTGTATACCATCCGGCCATCTGATGATGATCGAAAACCAACTTTTGTTCTGCATTTTTGTATGTAGACGTATAATTTAATGTTAGAATTGAATTCTAAAGACGCCGTTAAAATTGCCGGGTCCTTTCTTTAAAAACATTAGCATATGAATAGTTCTTTTTAAAGTAATGCAGTCAACTTTAAAGGGTTAAAGTAACTATTAGTTTAATTCATCTACCAGACGTTTAGAAGCTGCATGAAATATTTAGCAAGATCAAGATAATCATTATTATTACGACTGTATATCTCAATCGATTAGTCGACCTGTATTTTCATCATCATCATCATCATCATTTTCATCATCATCATCATCATCAGCATTGGACGCCACAATGACCGGTCGCAGTTTCGCCAGGTTTTTATTCATTACTTTTACAAAAGCATATTATTTACCGTGTGGTGTCGGGTTAGAATTACACCTTTCCATTTCTTCCGTGGATGTCGTAAGAGGCGACTGAGGATATAGGTTAAGGTATACCGTAGGCGACAGGCTAGCAACCTGTCACTATTGTACCGTTTTTGTGAATCAAACTTTAAGCCTAAAATTGCTAAAAGTGGCTCCGAAGCGGCAACGTTTCGTGTGCTCTGCCTACACCATTTGGGAATACAAGCGTGCTGTTTGTGTGTGTGTATTATTATTTACTAACTTCAAGCATATACCTATAAGTCCTGGAAACTGCAAAATACAAGATCCTTAGCCCATCGCACGAGGAAGGTAAAAAAAAACTTTCAGTCTATTCTCGTTTGTCTCAATTAATAGGTATTAATAAACAGAATACAAATAAAAATGCTAGCCTTAAACTTTTCTAAAGCATACAAAAAGTTCCTCCTTGAAAACTACACATTCCAAAACCAGTCTTTCCCCCTTTTTCACTAATGTTAGACTCACAAAACTTTGAAAAGGTCCTGTCACTGCCAATAATAAAAACGTCAAACCAATATAACAAAAAATAATATTCTTCGTCAATTAAAAGCTCGTAATTTTAATAACTCCAGCGGTCCAAGCGCCTTGCTAACCGCACTCGCAAAAACAAAGGCCAGACGAAAAAAAAATACATATAATGCTTCAGTGCGCGTTGGCCGTATCATGTGAATAAATCTTGCCGCGTCTGGCCGTTTCTGTAACATATAGTATATGTTGCATATAAAATATTCCCTTTGATTCCAATAATTTCGGCGTCTATGCAACGTCGGCAAAACAGTTGCCCACTCGAGGCTGTATGGACACGGTTGCCTTCGCCTTTAAAAAAACTAAAAGCGTGTCTATGCTTCTGTTGGAAAGGAAAACGTGGGACTCGAATTTTCGCTCACGACTTTTGATCGAGAGAGATCGCTAATATAGATTCCAACAGATTCTCTTCATTCGAAATTATCTGATTAACTCTTTCTCCCTTTCCGCCACTCTTGTTCCTCATTTTCTAATGCGTTCAAATCCTTTTAAGATTTTTGTGTTTGAAAAAATAACGGCCGATTTTGTTTTGTTTTCGTAATTCGAATTAGGGATGTTTTCAAAATCACTAGACGTCGGTCGTTGGCAGAACACGACAATGCAACGCGAAATACCGCCAAGTGGAACTTTTTCCGCTCAAAAGTTATCTGTACTGTTCTGCGCTTTGTTCCGCAATCACATATTTGTAAGGATGCGATGCGAGTCCTTTGCGAACCATACTTTGATTTCCGAACCGCTTTGATACCAACTTTTAAGCAGTATTCTGACGTTATTGCATTTCCGTGTACGTTTAATCCGTTATTTGTTTTAGTAGTTCGTATCAGAGTTATGATGCCGTTTCGATTTTAATGTCGCAATCGCGCCAATAACACTTAGGTCCTAGTTATTTCTATTGTGCGCACCCCACACGGTCGCCCCTCGAAAAAATAATAAATTATTTTAGTTAGTATGCAAATACGGACCGATATTTTAAGCAACCCCATTGTCGTTGCATGTTCGGATGTCTGTTCTCTATGGTTTGAAACTTTTTATGCTGTTTAGAAATGGAACGCGCCGTCGATTGTTCGGATTCGAATTCGGATACTGACGCAGATTCTTGTTGTTTGAGACGGAACCCTAAAAATTATCGGTTCTCCGACCCTTGAGCGGTAATCTAGATCCGTCTGTGTGTGTGAGGGGCAATGATATTTAATTCGAAGGGTAGAATATTTCACATCGATTTTAATTTTATGCGCGCATCCCGTCTCCGAGTGTTAGCTATCTGTTTTTTATGTAAATACCCGATCTCTTATTCAGACGAGTGGCGTCCATTTTGCGGCTTTTTCCTTTTACGTTCCAATTTATTGTTTAGACGTTCGGGAATTTTTATGAAGATGCGTTCTGTTTTACGTCGCGATCACTTAGTATAGTTGCGAAACGGAGATGTTTCACACGGATCGTCGGTATTTGAATGTGGGGCAGTCGTGTTTACGAGCATTTTTATAGTTATTATATTTTACTGTTGTAATATTTCGCAATCGATTTTTTGGTGTCAAACGTGTCCTCCGTTTAATATTAACTGATACAGCGTCGCCGAGCATGAATAAGTAAATACGAGTATATGGATCGTGTATAAATATTAATATTAATACACACCCCAGGCGTTACCCGCAAAATTAATATACGGGCTTCGTCAAAAATCATTATATTTTATGGGAGGCCAAAATAAATGACGCTTATACGGTTGTCTGTGAAAGTTTATATTCAAATTTGCGTCCGTCCGTCGGTCCGTCTCGGAGGATCAATTTACATATTTTCACAGGTTTCCACGATCGCGCGGCGCGAGGTGGAAGCGCTTTCGATTCCAAATCGACCATGGACAACGTTCTAAATTCAAATTATTTACGGTAACATTCGAATTCATTTGTTTTTGCGGTTCGAAAGTTTCCACCGGCACCGGAATTTGGACTGTCGTGTTTAGATATCATTACGTATTTGACCCAATTAAGTACCTACAGTGTTTCCAGCCAGTGCTAATTGCGGCATAGACAGCGGCAACTTTATTTTTCTTTTAAACGTGTGAGTTTGGCACAGCAATTATGTTATTCGAACAATGTAAATTCCAATTATTACAAACAAAAAGCGAAACTAAATAACGAGGGTGCTCACAAAGAAAGGAACAAATAAATAAACATATTTGTCTTAATATGGCGGCATACAACCCGCAAATTAATTCCGAAGGAAACCGAATGTCAAAAATAACTTGACGACACAAAGAAAACGTATTTGCTTTTAATTTAATTAATGTTTGTTTGCAACGAAGTTGGTTTGTATTGTAACGTATCGGGCGATTTGTGTGCACAGACATTTGAACGCACACAGTCGTATTGTTTGTATACTTAATACCTAAGGGAATGACGAAAGGCTTTACATGAAATATATAGTATATTTAATCCAGTTAATGTCAATGCAATCCTAATATAAAGTTTAAACTAGCTTTAAACTAAAACTGTAATTTCCGTACATCCTTCCAATGAACAAAACTAATACAAAACTGAACCCGACCAAACTAAAAACAAATCAAAACTTTCTCAAATCGATTTCCCGAACGCTAAGCGCATTAATAATACAAAATTTGATTATCCTATAAAAGATCCGCTCCATAAAACTCTCATAGTTGTAGTGCCGAATGTACGAATTAGGAACCCCTCCCCCCCTTCACCCAACACCCGTTCGGCTGCCATTCATTTTCATAATAAAATGGTAACAAACGGGCCAGGTAACAAAATATGAAGAGAGAAACGGGATTTATTCGAACGCGATCTTATTTTGATAAGTGATACGATATTTCGGTGGAGGAAAAACATCTTCGCGTAATGCGAAGTACTGGCTGATTGCAAAACGTTAATCAAAAGGAACGTTTAAAAAGTAAATTAGAACAATTTAGTGGCCAGCAATATACCTAATATTAAAGGGCTCTGGCAGTTTTCAAATTCGGAACGTTCTAATTTCAAAATATGAGCCGCATCCACACCTCGCAGCCCGAGCAAGGGGCCCAATCAATCTGTCTGTATGAGATACAGCCTCTAAAATCTAACTATTGTTCACGAATAGGGAAATTTCCATTTGGATTTATTCATTTGTCTAGCCCATTGTCGGCATTCCGACGATTTGAGTTATTGTAATAAACTGCTTATAGTGATGTTTTGATTATCGAATGGATTCGAAATTAGAACGGCTTTTGTAAAATGGACTTCTGTGTTGCCAGCGTTAAAAAGTTGTAATTAAATTTTCACCGCGTGAATGGAAATTAATAATCGGCTGGAATATTAATACGATTATAAACCCGATCATAACTGGGCCCGTAAAATCCGGCATTGTAATAAATTTAACGACAAATTCCGATAAGAATCGCTGACGCAATTTTCATAGATACGACTCAATTAACAATTGGTTTCAATCGTGGAGACGTCTTGGTACAATAAAGTGCCACCCCGGGGGTGGAGGTATTATTTCTGTTTGTAATATTGCGGTGTCAATTACGCATATTGAAGTGAGAGAATATATTACTGGCAGCTTTGTAATCCCGTTTTATACGGCATCTTATTGATTTTGTCTCTGGTATGCGTCTTTGCTGCGCGGGAATTTAAAAAAGTATTTGTCAAAATTTGGGCGCGAAAACTCACGTGCGGTGAAATCAATGTTTTTGTTGGTGTTTTGAATAGGATCGTGTACTACTATAAATTTAGCCACTCGATCAAATTTAACAAGGTTTTACCCCAAATATGTAAACAAACAATCACAAACAAAATAATAGAATCGAAGGCGACACAATAACCAATTGTGGTACCGTCAACGACGTACGTAATAAAAAAATGTCACCCTAACCAGCTATTGTACGAGAAAGCATTAATATCAATCTATCAATAATCGTCAATACAGGCGCGAGCAACTGATCAATAGGCGATAAAAATACCCTATTTTTTCCCCCTCTAATCTTTTATCTATGGTTGTTGTGATTGCGGAATAGAGTCGTCTATTGAATTATTTATTCTTAATCGATTGTATCGGTATCGAATCGGCTTAATAGGCGCGTCATCGGGTTAAAATATACATTTCGATTAATTGTGTGGTTTTGACGTATTGAGGGTTTATTCAATTCGATTATTTGATTTGTATTAATTTATTTTAGTTAATATTCGTCACGTTTCTTTATTAGGTTTGTTTGAAGAGAGATAAACTTATGTGAAGCATTTTAATTAATGTCTTATATATTATATAAGTCCAGTTATTTAGTTTTGAACGAAAACCTTTAAATGTCAGTTTTAAAATTACACCTATACTATAAATTATCAATAATATATACTCTTGATGTTGCTGATTTAGAAAATCTTTACTTTTCCGTAATTTTTTCCACGTAACCTACCCGTACCTATATATATAGAACTATCACCGTTACTAAATATCGCGTCTTGTATTGTTGCTTGTCGTCATGTTTGATCATCAAGAGAAGAAAGGTAGCCTATCTAGGGCATGTATTAAGGCATGAGCGTTATCATTTACTTCAGACAATAATGATGGGAAAAATTGAGGGAAGAAGACGCGTCGGACGAAGAAAGAAATCGTGGCTCCGAAACATCAGAGAGTGGACCGGTATCGCAAGTGTAGAAGAACTGTTTTCTCTGGCGAGAGATAAGGAGAGACATGCGGAGCTGACAGCCAACCTCCAGTAGTGGAGAGGCACCGCAAGGAGAAGATTGTTGCTTGTAGCAAAAATAATGATTGACACCTAACAAGACAACATAACCAGCCTTAAACCAAATATGGACTCAATAGAAGCATTTCCGAATCCCATTCATGATTTGTTAAAGAGACCGTCTTGTTTCCAAAAATGTAACCCCAAGAGCTTATTTTTCCTTCATCAACCATTTATAAGTGCCATTGTTGGCGGAAACGTCTCAAACTGATTTCAACCCGTCATAAGACTCCAATCCACATGTACTTAATTGCTCCCCCCAAACAATAGGGGGGGAAGGGGAGATAGGAATCGTATGTTTTCGGATTAATTCGTTCGTGAAATCGTCTCTCGATAAGAAGTAACTGCTGTGTACTAATTGAATCTACAATTGGGAAGTCTGATTTCATTACTGTGTGTGTGTGTGTGTTTGTGTGTGTGTGTGCGGCGTCGAATTTTGTGTTTCGTTTTGTTAATTGATTTTGTTGATTGGGAGTGGTAAATAGTGTTTATTTATTAATGTTGGTTTGGGATGAATGATGAGCGATGCTTCTATTGTATATTTTGTAAACACTTTCAGCAAATTATTCAGATCAGCTGTTTGGCCAGAGTATGTTCAAATAAATAGATCTGATATCGTAAGCCTTTGGGGGTTTTCCTTAGTTGATACTATAAGATTCAAATTTTAATAAAAGGGGTATATTTCGACGGGAATCAATCCATAATGAGCTTTCATGAGCTCCTGATATATTGATACAGTCTCCCCACAATCAGGGTAACTGTTTCTTTTGGCTCAAAACAAGGAAAAAATTTCAGAGCTAAGTAATGGAATAGTGACACTTTAACAAGAAGAAGACCCATAGTCATGATGCATGCGACAATATCGATATATCGGGAGTTCATCAAAGATAGAAAGAAGAAAGAAATCATTTATTCGTGACAAAGTAGCCTAGCGTAACAAAAAGATACTAAAATTTAAAAAAGTTGTATGTCACGAAATGGTCCCAAATCAGCAAAATTGCCGGTCTTGCGAACGGCCTTTGGGACCATCTGTTTATCATACATTAAAAATAAAACCCGTTTTACTAAAAAGTGAAGACCGACACAATATTCCGTAAAAAAGCAATAGTTTCCGATAGCAAAGCAGTCTATATCCCATCAAAAATACGTGTAATATAACTGTGAATTCTTTGAATATTCAGTCACTTACTCGTATTAGCACAGGCCAATAAGTGACTGAAGATTCCATCAATATTGTCATAATTTAAGCAAAGCATATTCCAATACTCAAATTGATTTGTTATAGCCATTTTCCTCCACATAAGTAGCAACAAATCTTGCAAACACCCACCAAAACGCCAAAAACAATACGAAAGGGGGCGAAGACGCGAATTGTTTCAGAATAATGGTATTTATATGCTACATTGGCTCCAAGGGAAATCACTCTAACTCTAACTGCGACAGGGTTCCATTTGAGCGCGTTCCACCACCCTTTACAACCTTGTACGGGTAGCTTAATACTTCGATATCTGAGGGGGTCGATTTTGAATATTAAACATTCAAGTTTATTAGTTTGTCCTCCTGTTCGTTCGCTTTTGGGTGGTATCTGGGAGCGCAGTGTGAAGATCGCGAAAGGTAGTAAGAAAGTGTAAGCGTTTGGTATCACTAATTAGTATTAGATTTGGTTGCTTGTGGAGTTTTGAGATTGGATTTAGTTAATTGCTAGTTAATGTTCTATGACTGCGGGATGATTCTTGTATATTGACGAGTTTAAACAACTTTACTTTGAACTTTGTGGAGGTGGAGGAGCTGTATAGGTTATCATAAGGTCGCGGGTGAGCAAAGTAATTGTTTATAGTTCATTAAATAACAAAGGATGTGTTAAGGTATACCGTAGGCGACAGGCTAGCAACCTGTCACTATTGTACCATTTCTGTCAAACTTAAAACCTAAAATTGCTAAAAGTGGCTCCGAAGCGGTAACGTTGCGTGTGCTCTGCCTACCCCATTTGGGAATACAGGCGTGTGTGTGTGTGTGTGTGTGTGTGTCATTAAATAACTTTGTTTTTGGATTGAGAATGGTTATTGAGAAATTTAATTTCAATATTAATAATTGTATTTTAAGACGATACTCATGACGAAGTGCACAGGTAAAAAAATGAATTTTGATTTTGAATAAAAACTACACTAGCATTGAAACGATGCTGAAATGTTTTAAGTAGGTTCCTGAACCATTACGTCCCTGTTACTTTTTTTAATGATTGTTTCAGCGTAAGTAAATTATGAATCCGTGATGCACATTGATACAAATACTACATGACTGTTATCGTCTCTAATCATTGGTTTGATACTTGGCACTTGCATGTTAAAAATTAGGCTTGGTGTCTGCGAACACAACAAAAAAAAAGTTAAACACGTCAATTTAAACCGGCATGTTCCGAGTAATATAGGCATTCTATTTGTACATACTGTTCAACTACAAGATTTGATCAAACAGCGAACAATACCTGACAGAAAAACATTGCCAGCTAGAAAAAACTGTCTATCAGAGTTGGAATATGAATGCTCGATACACGCGACTTAACAACGTATTAAAAAATCGATATCAAAAGAGCTCACAATTAAGAACGGAGTCGCATCCCTCAAACGTCAAGGCGCTTACATACTTTGCAGCCCGCAAAATACAATGGCGCCTCTAATCCGCAAGGATAAAGATCAATTCCGAACGACAAACGGCTTTCCGAACGCAAATGGTGATACAAAAATGGGGTACATTAGTAATAGGGTTGCCAACTACATTATTTCAAGGTCAAGAATTTAAATCAAATTTGAAAGGTTCTTAAAATTAAATTATTTTCGCTTTTTGAGCGTGTCGCAACTTATGACAATGATATATTTGCAGTCCATAATGTTTGATTAGGTTAGTTATAATTTATTATGCATCATGGCAGCTTTTCATCAGCCAGAAGACGTCCACTGCTGAACAAATTTCTCCCTCGTAGAACGCCACAATGAACGAAACTCGCCACTTGCATCCACTGTTTCCACGCAACTCTCACGATGTTGTCATTCCACCTGGTGGGAGGCCTGCCAACGCTTCGTCTTCCGGTTCGAGGGTAGCTTTTCATCACTAAGGCATAATTTTAGATCGCTACTTTTAGGTCACCCACTTATTCGTTTGCTTAAAACTTATCATTCTTAAGAAAATCGTAGAAATTGGATGTGATCTAAAATTATGCATTAATGAAAAGCTGGGACGATACATAATGACAACGACTATAAGAACCTAACCTCACCTTACTAAATGTTTTTGTTATCCACTCAAAAGTTCGATTAGCAGAGATACTTTAAAGGGATAAGTTCGCTTTTGGACGTATGATTCAACGTTTGTCAATTTTGCTTTTGTTTATTTAATTTTGTATACCTAATAAAGAGTCTACATACTTATTTCTTAACCTCTATAATTACGTCTCTATAATCGTAGTAAAATCGAACAAAATTTAAGTATGTCATGAATGGATGTTTTTTTATCGCTTATTCTTTCTTGTTTGCAATAGTTGGCAGCCCTAGCCACTGGGGAGAGCGGGCAATTTGGGCAATATGCAAAAGGGGAGGTGGGGGTGATTAGGCCGTGTGTGACGATGCGCATCTTATGCCCGCATTACCCTTTCGTTTTCCTTCCGATATCTGCCTTTGTGGGGCCGCACTTATCTCAAAGTATGAGGACGTCCAAAAACGTCGCGATTTTCTTGACGTTTTTGGACGTCGATGCCGCTTTGATTCGTGGCGCGTGTGGTTTGCTGATTAGGGAGTTATTGGGGATACTTTTTAAAAGGCATGTGATTTAAGGGGCGAGGGTCCCGAAGTTTTCGAATCCAAGCTCTCAGAGTCTCAAAAAAGTCAAATAATATTTAATTATGCATTAGCTTAGTATTTAGAAAATCGAAAGACGTAACGTTATAGCTTAAAAACTTAAGAAAGACCTCTCTTGCATATAACAGTGACGTTTCCGTAATAAATTGACGTTCCAAATTAGAAAAGAACCGTTCAAATGTGATTCAGACTCACGCACCGAGAGTTGGTGTCAATTATTTCGATTGAAATTTTATTTAACAGCTTGCAAACCTACAGATTTCCAAGCAAACGCAAAATTATAGTTAAAAAGACCACTTGTATATAAAATAACAACTGGCAAGCGCTTATTACGAAAATTCATCGTTTATATGTTTAAGTAAAATTCCATGTGATAATTCGTCCAAGGTATTTTGAAATGATTTCAACGCGGCCGCCTCGCAATTATAAGCAAAATTGACATTAATTGCGGTTTATTTTTAAAGTGGGTTAGCTGTTTCTAGGAATGCTGTGGTAAGTGTAGGACTAGTTCTGATCTCTTTCGTGGAACTAACAACTGGTTGACAAAAATAAAAATACTTTACTTTTAATTGAGAAAAGACACGGATATATCTGCCTTCATTATATAATTAAGGCAAAAAATTTAACTTCTTACGAATGAATATATCAGATTATCATTCGACAGTTTTGGATCTATGTGATATCCTTAGTCATGGAGTGTGGACGTCTCAAATAACCCACATATTCTTAGGCACTTGTTATGTTTTAATTAACTTAACTTTAGTTTGCCTTTGTCTAGTGTTATCATGTTTGATACTCAGAAAAATATAATCACATATTATAATAATCGCCAATTTTTTTTTGTTCTTCGAACAATAATTACAAATATTTAGCGCGTCAAAGTCCACGTCACGTCTAAGTGAAAAAATGTGAACCAAAGTGTGACGTTATATGAAACTTGAAGAGGTAACTTCATATTAGGTATTTTGTTTAATTATTTACTTTAATACAAGTCTAACATTTTTCATAATCTAGCTGTCAGACTAATCGTATTTTTTTTTAATTATCCTGGTCCACAGGTACCTAATATAATACTATATCCGGCAACAACTGCTGCCCACTATCAGCTGACATTGCAATCGTCCCCAAAACCGCCCCCACTATAATAACGCATTCTTTTGGCTGAATCGCTCTAAACCCTTGCTCAAAAGTAAATTAAAAAAAAACTCATTTAAAAAGTGCCAACACTATATACGCATTCTATGCAATTACAGCGCACCACAGCGCGGCCACTCGTCTAAAGACGCCGCGTTTTTTCAGCGGCAATTAGACGCTTTAATAACGCTGTGATTATAATTAATGTGATAGGCATAATAGGGCAACTTAGTGGTGGTATTTGTTTCACTGGTTCAAATATGCGGTCTCTATGAGCTACTTTGTAATATGCACTAGGGAACTTGTTTTTTCTCTGTGCTTTTAAAGATTTCACAACCAAAGTCTTAAATCCTTATATTCGTAAATGCGCAAATATTTCTGTCTATGTATCTATTTAAATGAAAAAATTTGAGACCTAGGACATAGGATAGTTTTATCCCGGATAATGCGTAGTCTCTGCGGGATAAACGAATTCTTCGTGTCTTACATACAATACAATAGAATCGTGCTTTAAGGACCAGTACTGGAAATTATTTTCACTTAGATCCGCCAAATACTAGTAAAAAGTAAACAATAATATTCCTATAACGCTAAATAGAGAACGTCCGTGCAAGCGTTGCCTTTATCTTGTCATATTATTTGCTAAAACTCGCATACGGGTCCACGACGTAAGAAGCCCTGGAAACGTCCATCAGTTCGAGTACTTCTACTGTTAAACTATGGTTATATGCAAAAAAAAATACGACAATAATGAGTAAAATTGAAACAAGGGCGCAATTTCTTTAGTGGCTATCAGATTTTTGAGGTAAATTTTAAAGCTGGCAACTTTTTCATTTCAAGTTCGTTTTTATTGTTCCGTACCCAAAGTGTGACAACGGGACTCAATTTACTAAGCCTCCACTTTACATCCATAACAGGAACAGGGCCTTATGCTTTAAACCGCAACAGTTCAAATTTCTTACAAAGTGTGACTACAGTCGCTATGACAACAAGGTCTACACCAATGTCCTGCTAATATTATACCTAAGCGTGGAGCCCCACTCTATTTTTCCTGTTTTTTCAGTGCGCAATATCAAATCAAAACTAAAGCGTTTAGTCTAAGAAGGCCGCAAAGGACTCTTTTACAAGTCACATTTTATAATACCAGCGCTTTCGAAAAGATGCCAAGAAGAATGTGCCGCTAGAAACTTGGCAGAAAATATACCAATTTTTATGATTTTTGTGTTTTTGGATTTTTCTTCGTCAGGAATAGGATAATAAGTATTAAAAATATTGAGAAATTGAAAAAATACAATAAAAGAAAAAACATTTACCCATACAAAATGTTCATGGGTTTCGTAACTGTCGAACATTTAATGTTCATCCCGTCGACACGGAAAACTCTCCCCTCAAATTAAAGAATGCATTATAAAAGTCGAATCGACAATATATATCCACAATATTCGGATAATGTGATAGAATAATGTGAGTATTGAAAAAGGATTGACATTTACATAATAATATATTGGTTGTCAAATATTTATGCGTGCGTTCAGAAATTTATTTTGGGTAAACTAAAGAAAAAAGGCGCTGTTGTTAATATGTTATCATAATTTTAATGTAGTATAGGGTTTTTCGGGCAGGACAACGTATAAGTGTTTAATAAAATCAGTTTCCTCAGCTGTCTGTCTCATCCAGCACCCTTGTATTCGCGTCCCCTCCCCAGTGTTTGCTCGTTCCTTAATGCTTTATTTCATTGTATGCTTAGTCTAATTAGAAAATTCAGCTAATGACTAATATCGAATTGTCGCACTGTCTGCGCCGTGTAGAATTATGTATGGAATCTTCATACCATACGGTTTTGAACGATAAACTTGCCTAATTGTGGGAATCGATTAGTTAAGTTAGAGAAGGCACAACGTCGCAAAAAAATGTATGTTGACGATATGGTTGATGAACCTTTTGTTGCGGGATTTAAATAAACATTAAAAGTAGAAAATAGCTTTAAACAATTTTTTTTCGTTTAATAAAGAAAAGAGAATGCAAAACCCAAACCTCTTGTTACCAACTTCAAACACAAACCGCTCAGCGTACCAAATTCGAAATTCCAAATCGAAACTCTAAAGCAGTAGTGCCAACCGAGCGAAACGTCATAATTCCGTCAATTTCCTGGCTGGCAACACCGAGGTTCGAGTAGCCGGAATAGGGAAGCCATCGAGCACGCGCCAGCAGTCAAACCGTAGCAAAGGTTTGGCTGTTAGCTTTGATTCCATTGCCTTGTGATGACAAAAAGTTAATACGGCGAAGTTTCGACGTTTCAAATGGGCTGAAATTGTCTATGGTATTGAATGAAGAGGATCGTTAATTTTTGCACTCATAATTAGAAGTTAATCCATAAACTTTGTAAACCTTAGGTACTACATAACTGTTCTTTAGCGTAATTATCAATAGCTCTAGCAGTTATAACGTAAATAACCGCAGATATTTTATGTCCTTACTAATTAATGTAATTATATAGAAATTAAAGGGAAATAACCGTTTATTCATATATTTTTTACTACCATATTACGCTTATCATAAAGCATTTTAAAAATAACACAACGGTCCTGTACTAACTAATCAATATTTTTACACAATTATTATTTACCACGTAAAACTATATTTTAAAATATCCACCATCCATATCGCGTTCTAAAATTAAGTACAACTAGAAAGTTAAGAATATAAATTGGCTAAAATGTGATGGCGACCGAGTGATAGCTGAGCGAAACAGAATTAAAATAATTATCTTGATTGCAGTTTTGGGAATCAACTGCGAGCCGCAGCGAATACTGCAATAGAGTTAAGACACAATTAGAATGGAAAAAATATAACAGTGTACCATAGTTTGTATAATGTAAAAATTTAGGGAAAGAGCGAGAAGAATTTACTTAGTGCGTAAAGTGGGTAGTTTCTGGAGAAATGAGGCTCAGAGGCGCGACTTTTGAGACGTACATGTCCCAGTCATCTTATGTTTGGGCCTACGATGATGACGGCAAGCTAAAGACAGGAAAAATGTATTTTTTTTTTTCTTTTAACGTAGGTACAGTATAAATATGAAAAAGACTAAATAATGTCAACTGCTTCCATCTAGAACTAACCTAGAGATTGTCATCCTGTGTTTTATGCAGTAGTTACAAATAATCACGATTTATTTTTAATCACATAGCAATAGGGAACGTAATTTTTGATAAAATTGTACGACGCTCCGACCGGCTTTCAGCAATAGAATGAGATAAACTACACATCATAATTTTTAACAGCGTACCAAAGTAAAGTTAAAAGTTAATTACACGTAGCTTATTTAAATAAAAACCTCGCCCCAAACCAACGCGGGCGTACCTTTTAATTGCACCAAAACAATAATTTATAGTTGCTTGCACTTTTTTCCACCCCCGGCGCCCCGGTCGTTAGTCAAAATTATCTACCTCAGATATCTCGCGAAACACCCCGACCGACCAAACTCGATGATATATGCGCTCTAACAACGTAAGAAACCGAAAAAACCGCCATTTTTCTTTAATCCCGAGTGACGTCCACGATTTCATAGCGAAAAATTTTAAAACCTTCGCTAATTTTCACGTCTGGCAACATTAAAAGAAAATTTAGCACTGGCCGGCTACAATTATGCCGTAACAACTTTATGTCGGCAGTTAAGAACTATAGCTAGTATGTCACTGGACACTTACACCTTTATGTTGGCAGAACAAGTTTGAATGAGAAACAATATCGACCCCTCCATAATGTAAAGTTACAACCACAACAAGCGGAACTTAGTTTTCCATTCAGTTTTATAACTGCGAGCGATAGACAGGCTATAAATGAGGTTGAAAACTTATAATTGCTTCATTCCGCAGTCAGATACGATTGCACACTGATTGTCTATGACATATTATTCATTTGTGTTTCACATTTCGGCCTTTGCTGACAATCACGACAACTTATTTTTATGAGCACTCAATAAAAGATTACCTGTTATCATTATAAAATTAGATTGCTTGTTATCGCGATAAAACCTAACATGAAAATACAAGTGCAATATAAATTTTCGTGAAGACAATAGAGTTTAAACACGATTTGCAAAAACTTTTAATCAAAAAGAGAAAACTCACTAATCGAACGATCACGGCAAATAGTAATTCGTTTTTCAGACACGAAATCCAGACGAGTTTGACGTAGACAAATCAAAAGTGCATAGACAAGTTTGGCGTGGGTTTTGCCGCGCTTCAACGTTAACGGCGCCGTATTTGCAGATGTCAAATCCAAAAACAAATAGACGTTCGATTCTCAACTCTATGCCCAGCCAGCAACAATAGACTATGTATTTATATTGGGGAATTTAATTTTTACCACTTGCATGCATTCTGCATGACACCTGATTGATGGTCATGACGTTTTTTGTCAATCAAACTCATGCTTTGTAAAAGCATTTCACTCAATTGTTGTGAATATTTATGAATTCAATGCGTAACGAATGTCGTGACGATTCGTTAAAGCGCTCCAAATTTCCGCGTTTTAATTCCGATACTCAAAGCCGATGGAAATGAAAAGCGGATAGTCGCGGAATCTCTTTCGCTGTCCGACTGCTCAATCATTCACGTCATTTATCATTTTTTCCCGAAATGAAACTGGTCTCGTCAAACTAAGCAGTCACTGCGATAGATACGTAAAAAAAGGTCCAAAAGCGAACTTCCCGGCCGTGGCGTCTTTTTGCTCCGCACAGTTGGTACTCCTGAATTCAACTGTTTGAATTTCTAGACGAGCGTTCTGGATTGGAACGCTCCGTGGTGCGGTTTGAATTTGGCCGGTTAATATCGGCCCGGCCTCATGTTTGGCCAGTTTGACAGATCGTCGACATGAAATCTACTTTTCTGGCGGCAAAATGGCGTATTATGCTTTTTTCATTCGTGCACTTGTCTTTCATCACTTCTTTTGTAAGCTCGAATTTGTAACGATGCATTGTCAAAGAGAATTGGCTTTGGTTTTATTATTTTATTAGTTGTGAGTTTGTCTATTGGCAATTTGGGATGGTTCTTTGTTGCCGTTTGTTTCACGTTTCTTTTGATGATACAGTCGATCAATCCGAAATTGGTAAACGTGTCGGATCTTTTATTTCTTGCTAAGATAACTTTTGAAATATGAAAGGGCATCTTTTTCCGTTAGGTCGATGGAAATAAAAAAGATGGCACCGTATGAGGGAACAAGCGATATTTTAATGAAGGCCATAGGCAAAAAAACGGAGGGAATTCCAACAGATGACCTGTTCCATTTGGCTATCAAATAAATAACTGGTAATCGTTTAACCACTTAATTTATTTACATGGTCATCTTGACAGTGGATATTTTTCGATTGACACTTAAGACTTATATTTCTTAATGTGTCTAATCTGTCTATTATAGATCACACGAATCATTGAATTTGTTACCCAACTATGGTCTATACTACATACGCAACTATGGTCGAATACTATAAGTTTTCAAATCAATTCTCTAAATTCGTTTATTTAAAGAATGTGTCCCAAATGAGCTTATTAGTTACTAAAAATAAATGGTAAGATTGCCAGCTCAAAAAAATGATATAGTTTTTCTAGGGTTACCAAAAGCTCACGAAAGCTTGGGTATCACTGAAGAGAAAGCTCGCCCCGCCGGACATAAATCCGGACAAAAGGAAAACAACCGTCCGCATGCACGGCAAGTTATTGCGGTAATCTCCCGCCAAGATTGGGGAGTCATTCATTACCTATAGCAACACCGGCGAGCCTGTATTGATATATTTTTGGATTACAGCTTAATATTCCCTTAAACGTATTTATTATTTTATTATCTTGTTTCCTTGAACGCTTCCCATATTTTCAATTGACAATTGCAATACCACTTTTTTAAACCCTGTTCGAAGAAAAAACCGCTAAATAGTTACAGTTATAAATTGACACACCTCGTGTTCAATATTGTTCTAAATTCAAAATTGTACAGTTGATTTCTAAATGGCCAGTGACTTGGTCAGTATAGCACCTGCTAACTAGCAACATAAAAATGTTGGTATAGACTGTGGTAAACGGCCAGTGCTAAAATATCTTTTGATGTTGCCCGATTTATAAATAGGCGAACTCTATGGTAGTCATTTTAGATAATAATATCTGTGACATTTACAATTAATTCTAGCTCCTTGTGAAAAATATCAAAAGTACAGCCTTTTTTTTGTCGAAAACTTACGCAGCTATCGGTGTGAACTCGTCTGAATAGTGACCGGTTATTTTCGTTTAAAAAAGTCATTCCTGTGGATTTTGGATAACTTTTGATGCATTTAAAACATAAATGCCTTGTACTGTCACTGTCGGCTAAAAAGCTAGCCTTCTTCGAACTCATGTTCTTTCCATAATCGCGATGTTGCCCCCTCCGGAGACAGAGGGGGGATTTACAACCGCCACCGCCAACTATTTGCATTTGCAAAGAATGCAGTATTACGAATAATATATCGTTCAGCGCTATCTCTGTATAAAAATGGTTGACTTTTCAAATGATAGTAAGTTGGAGTGTAACGAATGATAAGTAGGTAGAATTTCTGTGCTGAGTGCCTAGGGAAAATTATATTGCCAGATTCTAGCTAATGCTAAGTGCATCAATCTGGATTTTGTTTCTGAACTTACGTCATGGATTGCATTAATGTTACACGTAAAATACCGTAGCGGTTGAGGTTTCTAGATTTTACCCCGGCCCTGTGAGAATATCGGGATGAACACATACACACACACGCACACACACGCGCACAGATTAAGATTGTTAAGATTATCCTGAACTTCCAAGTGCGTAAAAAAACTAAATACAGAATGGTAATCGTTTGTCAATTATATTTGTGTCTATAATTTTGTACAATAAAGAGTTTACATGTACAACAAAAGACTATCTCATAATATAGTAACATATAAACACAATAGGGTTCAAAGCACTGAGTGAAAGCCAGTAAAACGCCCATGTGTGTTCAAGGAACTGAATGAGACACGATCTGAGAAACAAGTACTACAATTAGGTTCGTAGAGCTACGAAGCGTAGCACTGCTACGGCGAGGATAGAACAGTACCAACAAAGCAAGTGTCAGTTTGAAAGTTAATTTGAACAAAGAACTGGCCACACTGTTTTATAGGCTCAAAGGATTACTGTGATTCTATTTTCAAAATGAAAAAAAAGAAACAAGTCAAACAAAAGAAAATAAAAGTAACCGAATTTCGAACTGTTTCTTTTTTTTAATTAGTTTAAAAACAGTTACAGAAATCAGAATGCAAATCCTTTGGGTAAATGTCCAGGTAAAAGGTGATTCGCTCAAACCATACCAAGCTTGTTTACCTAAACTGTTGACGTTACACGTTACGAATTTTGTGAACTGTAATGGACCAGACACGAGTTAGGCGGAAATATTAGCCGCGACGAAAAGTTGGGATGTTACGTCTTAATTCCGTGTCCGAGGCGTCACGGGAAGAGCGGGAGCGGGAGCGGAATGACAATTGTGTAGTGTACTGGATAAAAACAAAATATTGTTATTAGTCCGTTAGATAGAATAACAAAAAATATTGGATATCTACGTATTTTGTCTTTTGTCAATGAGATAAAAAAATACGAAGATACTGCGCGTCCAAGTTTGGGAGCTTAACGGAAACGGAAAGCTACAAAGCTGTTTTCATAAAGCTGTATGTATTTAAAGCATATTACATGAGAAAGAATACACGAAATGTTAAATTGCATGGATTTTTAGGTTTATTAGAAATATGGAAAACATAGTAAAACGTAGTAAAGCTGTTGCCTGCGACTCCGTTGGCGAAGAATTTGTTTATCGCTTTCCCATGGGAACTATGACATTTTCTGGGGTAAAAACTATCCTATGTCCTTGTCAAGGCTCAAACTATCTGTATACCAAATTACACCTAAATCGGTTCAGCGGTTTAGACATGATAACGCAACAAATAGACTACATACTTTTGCATAATATTAGTTGGATAAAAAACAAAGACAAATATTTTTACGTCGACTTTGCGTCCGTGAAGCGCCTCACCTCCGACCCTAAAGGGTAAGGGGCCAATTACCTACAATCATTACTATGGACAATTATGTCTCCCGGCCTGTCAACTTTTTATTGGGCCGCCACCGCATTTTTAGTTTAATTACAACCCTTTTTGTGCGGCATGCGTGGCCCTTCTAACCTTCATTGGTTTAGGTTAATGATTTGGAAAACGTTCTTAAATGCAACCTTTTTTGTTCATGCCTATAAAATGCTGGACTTTGCTTTTGCAGTAGTTTGAGAGCCTGAAAACGACATAGGATATATCGCATTAAATTGCATATAAGTAGTTCTCGCGGGAGAGTAATAAGAATTCTTCCCAGATAACCAACAACCACTGATAATAAGTAAATTTACCTATCTACCGATACCACGTATAGTCAAGGGCATAAATATACCTAGTGCTGCTTTAGTTGGATAGTGTCACAACTAAATAAAAAAATTTAGGAGAGCCCTTAAAAAAACATTTTAAAAGTGTTTTTTCAATGGCTCTCCCGGTTTATTTGTTGTTGTGGCACTATACAACTAAAGCAGTGATATGTATGTACGTTACAAAGACGTCGAAAATATCATACATTATGCCACCAACCATAAGGTTGATGTCTACAATACTTTACGCTTGACTGTATACTCGTAGATATTTATGCCCACGACCATACATGATTGCAACAAGTCTATAACTAAAGATATAATACTAAAAGATTTATAGCCCCACTTATCCGATTAGAAACTAATCAAACATTGCTATCGCCTGATAATGATAATACATATCGATGTCAAGGACCGAATCAAAGCATTTTCGACTCTATACATTTGAATATAAAGATTGTTCGCTGTTTAATTAGACTGTCGTAAGTCAACATAAGTCCTTGTTGATCGTTGGTTGCAACAGCCAATCACTTGTTATATATCGTATCAGACATAATTGGAAAATGGCCATGAATTGACATAATTTAATAAGTAACCAACAGAAAAACTTTAACAAAAAACAACCGACATAAAAAGCTCAAAGTCACTCAAAGAGCTATGGAGAGGTCTATGCTCGGGGTTTCTATGCGGGATAGAATCAGAAATGATGATATCCGCATTAGAACTAAGGTTACCGACATAGCCCGAAGAATTGCGAAACTGAAGTGGCAGTGGGCTGGGCACATTGCTCGCAGGACTGATGGCCGATGGGGTCAGAAGGTTCTCGAATGGCGTCCGCGGACCGGGAGACGAGCTGTCGGTAGGCCTCCAACAAGATGGAGCGCCGACCTGGTTAAGATCGCGGGATCGCGTTGGATGCGGAAAGCACAAGACAGGTCTGAATGGAGAGCCTTGGGGGAGGCCTATGTGCAGCTGTGGACGTCTTTCGGCTGACATGATGATGATGATAAAAAAACTTCCTTATTAGTGGCATTTGTCCCTCTAAATTTGTTAGCAGGGCTGTGCACATTCTGAGAGGAGGCTAGTGCTTAGTAGGCTGGCACGTAAATAGGCTGATGCCGATAATGATGATGATGATGATGATGGTCTTTAGTTAGAACTGTGCGGAAAACAATAAACTCTATATCACAATCTTCGCGTTGCTTCCGACGCATCTATCTTACTCGATATGCATCTTCACAGTCCACCGCGTACCGCCAACAATTGATACCTCCCGAAGGTCAACAAATAACACATTACGAGACCTTCAAGCTACTAACGTGTTGCTGGATTTACACGAGCTTAGTAGCTGATGCTTAGTACTTGTCACTTACATGCCAGGGTGTGGGCGTATCTCACTGGTTAATTGGTGTCAAATTGTATGGTATTGTAACTCTTTATTGTACATAAAACATGTGAAAATTACAGTTAACAAGAGAAAGAGATGTACAAAAGAAAAAGAAAGAAGAAGAAGGAGAAAAGATTGTCTCATGATATTGGTTCCGTTCATTTCGCAACTAACGTTTGGCAACCTGATTCATTTCGCAATTTTTCATTTCGCAAACTCTAACACTGTAAATATTTCAGGATTTATTTCAGGGCCGTGTAGAACCCTTTAGGCTAGGTTAGGTTAGTTTCATAAAAATCCTGAAATATTTACAGTATCAGAAATATTAAACAGTTGCGAAATGAAAAGTTGGGAAATTAATCAGGTTGCCAAACGTTAGTTGCGAAACATTAGTAAACCCATGATGTTATATTGATATAATACCATTTTCTACGAGTACCACCAAGCTGTAGACGGCTACTTATTACTTGTCACTCTGCAAACAAGTCCCTAATCACTTACACTAATGACAAGTACTAAGCTCATGTAAACGTAGCATAACCTAGCAATATCAGTCGACCATCACGGTGGTAATTAACAACTTTATGTTTACTTGATAATTTGATCAGGATGTGTTCTATTGTGCGGTAATAAAGGTTGTACTTGAATGACTTTCGGTTAGTCAGGTACCGTGGGAAGTGATCGTGAATAGACAGAAAGACGCGTTGGTTTTTGCCAGTGGTATCTTGAAATTGTTATTTGCAACCATTTTAAAATAGAATCTGTGGCCGTATTGTCAAACGCACATGCGCTCATGATCGTATTCATCATCTCTTTCTACCCTCATCTTATATAGTGTGATAGAAAGAAATGGTGGGAGCGATTGTAATTCCGAGTGCGAAACAATAAGGTGATTTCGGTAACTGCTTTGGGCTACTGCATTATTTAAGACGTTGATTTATCAGTATGACAATGTCTGCAAAATTATCAAACAAGTCTTTACAAACCGGCCAAGAGCGTATTAGACTCGCGCACTAAAAGTTCCGTACAAAAAGAAAGCCAAAAGTAAATTATGTTTGAGTTACTAAAAATTATGTCAGTGATTTTCGGTTACTTCATGCCAAGTTTCATAAATTATATCAACGGGAAGCATCCTACAGGTTTGAATTCCCATCCTTTTTATAAAAAGAAAAAATCTTTAAATCGCAGAGAACTGAATATTTCATATAATATATGAAATATTATACATCAACGTAATATTCCGCACGTTCCTTAGTGGGCTGCGTGTAAGGGTTCGTTCTTCTTTGAGTTACAGAACCCTAAAAATAACTTTGATTCTCTGATAACGTTATGACAAAATGTCATTTTACTGTATTATTCGAATGACACATTTCCTTCAGTCATGTCAAACAAAATCCCTGGTATTAGCGGGTAAATATTTGCCGATCAGCTGTTCCGAGGCCGCCATATTAACGAAATAATGCCAACGTAAACATATCATTACCAACTTATGCGTGCGGGCGGGGAAACTATGAACTAACATTTTCACGTTTCCTTCCTTGATTTCAGTTGAACGGTGGCGCCGCTTTTGTCGATTAAGTTTATTTGGTATTTCTGTAATCATGTTTACAACTGTTTTTTGTGACGCACTTATACGAACTATTACTTTTTTTTAATAACAGTTTATTGAGGCAACGGATTTTCCATGAAGCATCTATATAATTTAGTGCTAGATCTCGGCGTGATTTTTTTATCTGTGGTAATCCCGCGGCATTGTATTTTATTTGTGGCAATGTATAATAACTTATTTGTCTACAATTACTTGTTTTAAGCCTTTTTTATCGTCAATGCCATTGTTCATATAAATATGATTTTATGATTAATGAAATAATAACAAGTAAACGTGAAGATGTTAAAGCTCTAAATTACTGTCGTAAAATTAAAGTTTCAAATGTATCATTTGTCATATTTTTTATAATAAACTAGTGTTTTTACACTTTTTTTTTAATCGTCCGTTCGCACAGGCTAAGGTCCGGAATCACATCGCCTCGTCGTCAATAACTAAGCGAAGCTTCTACTATGGGTACTAGGCAATGGATAAACATACTTACATAGCTAAATAATACTTAAATACGTATTAAACATCCAAGACCCATTATTCATACAAATACTGCCCCGACCGGGTATCGAACGCGAGACCTCAAGCCATGGTCAGGGCGGCCACTACGAAAATCGAAGTCCGTATCATACCGTCCCTCTCACTCTCGTTTTAAATAATATGAGCGTGAGCGGGACGGCAAGATACGAACTTCGATTTTGCACTTCGTAGTAAAGGGCCAGGTTCTTTCACCACTTAGCTATCTCTAAACAAGTACACACTCAACAAGTATAAGTACTTAGAGCATATTAATAACAGCGCCATCTATCCCCCAGATCGCGCAACTCGTGGAAGACGTGCGGAGACTGCAGGCGTCGCTGGCGGCGCTACAGGAGGCGCACGCGCAGCAGTTACAGCGGCTGGAAGAGAGGCTCGATGAGAAGAAACAGCACATAGCGCGGTTAGAAGCGCGGCTGGATAACCAGAGGGACTATGATGATGTAAAGAGAGAGATCAGGTGAGTACAATCGATTGCAATATTAGCAAACAAACGAATTCAAAGCGTTAATCAGCTTTAAAATTCAAATCCATTTCTTGCCAGATTGTCGATAATCATAACAGGTGTTAAGCTGAGTTTAGACTTGCAAGAAAAATCGTGCAAGTTGCATTACCATTGCGGCGCTCTATTGACCACTACAAACTCGTTGGCTTTACGGCCTCGCAATGTAATGCAACTTGCACGATTTTTCTTGCGAGTCTAAACTCTGCTTTACTTAGGTTAATAGTGTGACGCAACCTTCCTTGCAACCGCCACGTACTTCCACCGAAACAGTATTCGCTAGTTGTGTACAATATGTTTAAAAAACCGGCCAAGAGCGTGTCGGACACACCCAAAATAGGGTTCCGTAGCCATAACGAAAAAATTAAATAATATTTTTCTAAGGATTTTCGCATTTTATGCGGAATCTTCCAAGTTTAGGTATATTTTATACCTTACGCTGCTATTTACTCTTAAAATACTAATAATTCTCAAGCAAACTTAGCCGTTATAGTTTTCCTTGAAAGTTTGATATACTTACTACCATCCTGAATTTTTTTCAAATTTTTCCACCCACCGGTTTATATTTTAGAGGGGGGGACGCTCGATTTTCATGAAAATTCGCACTTTAAAGTTGAATATTTTGCAATCAAATTACTGGATCGAAAAATCGTCTTAGCAAACTCCTAATGGTTTTAACGATACCCCACAATATAGTGTTGGATGAGAAAAAAAATCACCTCCACTTTACGTCTATGGGAGGTACGTAAAAAAAATTTTTTTTAGAAATTTGTTCCTGTTGTACTATTTTGTCGGCATAGTTTACATATACATCCGTGCAAAATTACAGCTTTCTAGCATTGATAGTCCCTGAGCAATGCCGCGGACGGACGGACAGACAGACATGGCGAAACTATAAGGGTTCCGTTTTTGCCATTTTGGCTCCGGAACCCTAAAAACTTACTATGTGGCTAAATAGATAATCAGCTTCAGTTTGTTTTTCTAGTAGAACCTCGATAAATCGTTTTTATGTTGTCCCGATCATGGTAATTCATTTACCTTCCTTAGAGATAGTCTTCTTTACTTCAAACATATATGGTATCAAATGGAAAGTACAACGTGAAATAGTAAAACTGGGTCGAAAACTTTTGAAGTTGATTTAAATTCTCTACCTCTAGTTACTAAAGGAAAAAAATAGTAATATTATAAATGCAAAAATTTGTGAGTATGTATTTGTATGTTTGTTATTCCTTCACGCTAAAAGCTGGACATCTCGAATAACACATAATCCCAAGGGATCGGTATTAAATCTCAAAATCTCTTCCGCTGGGTATAGAGACATGTAGTTAGTACGGTTAAAAGCAGCCTTTGTATGGCCACGCTTATGGGTGAAGACCAAAAAGTTACACACCTGTTAAAGCTGCGTTAGCAGGTAGTTAAAATTACCATTCACCTTTTCCATTGTATCACGAAAATTAATCTTACATTTGTATGGATAATTTTCGTGTCGCAATGGAAAAAAAAATAGTAGGTAATTGTAATACCTGCTAAAGCAGCTTTAACAGGTGTGCAATTTTTTGGTCTAAGCCCTTATGTTAAAATATTATGTAACTATGTTTATCTATTAAAGTATCAAACAGTACATAATGCAGAGATTGAAAATATGCTTTTAGTAAATAGCTGCTTCTTAGTAAAGAACATTCAGACTATTTACTGACACAATACTAACTAAGCACACAACAGTTATTGTGGACTGTGTGATTCAGAGTCAAGATTAAACCTGATGCGTGAATCAAATCTCGGTGATAGACATACTATTCAGTTTCTAATAAAATTCTTTTAAATTCGTTTCCATCAGAGGTCTGCGAAGAAAACTACCCTATTCAATCAAATAACGGCTAAATGCAGAATTTACCTAAAGATTCCTACACTTTTAGATTGTCATCTCAGTGGCAGTTGCACAAAGCACTTTACATCCAAACCTCATAAAGCTGCATACCTTGCACCAGCTAGATAAGCTATCAGGGCATCGACCTTCTGTTTGCCTGATACCAGTGTTTGCTGAGGAGCCACGAGCAGCCTTCGGGTGGGTCGACGGCATTGCAAGCCTTGGAGTGGGTCGATGTCTTGAGATTTATATGCTATGCGTATGAGGAAGAATCACATCGTAATACAGGGTTATACGGAAAACGTCAGCAGGACCGAACTTTACCGGGTTATTGAACAATTAAAGCTACTATATCGTCCCAGTATTAATAAAATTAACGTTTTTTTATATTGCAAATAACCAACGGGCAACCGGTGGATGCAAGTGGCGAGTTGTCGTTCATTGTGTGTTCTAAGGGGGAGGCCTTTGTTCAGCAGTGGACGTCTTCGGGGTGATAATGATGGAATAAATATATAAAAAATACAAAAGTGCATCGTCACTCTGCAATTAAAATTATGGGGGTTGTACTTAAATATGATTATGAATGATCCATTAACAATTACTGAGTATGTAGGCTTGGTCCTGATCACGACATCTGAAACATTCTGTAAATGTAAGGGCCAATGGGAACCATATCCTTAAGTAATTATAAAATTTATCTGGAACATTTTGAGCAGATGGTTCGGAGAGTTTGACTTACACCCCTGTGTTGCCAGCCACTCTCAAAAATCTCAATTTATCGTCTTTCGGTTCGTGATCTCCACTAGAAGGCTTTTCTCCCAGCAGTTATTCTTGCGATGTGGCCCGCTCGTTGGCACTTCAACTTGCATATTCTTTGAGCTATGACGATGACTTAATTTATTCGGAATTTTACTGTTCTTACTTTGAAATTGCAAACGATTTTATTTACAGAGAGGCTTTTAAATCTTTTCATTGACTATCTTTATCATGTTTCGCGCACGGCTTTGTGATACTGGTTCTACTACCTATCAGGTTGCTTTAGTTTACAAGTATCTAAAGCTATATAATTAAGATAATATGATAGATGCTTCCAGGCGAAGAGCGGAAGTGATTAGTCAAGATAATTCCTTGTGAAATAATACCTATAAGACATAAGTTGCATCACAAGTAACTTATGAGTGGTTGTTAGATGAATCTTAAAATAAACAAGCCAATAGTTATAGGAATATTTGTTTTTTTTTAACCCAAGCGTCTTTGCCAAGGACTTTAACATCAATTTATTTTAAAATTACCAGCACTAGAAGTACCTAATCGAGGTCCGTGCTATACCCGGGTTTAAGCAGGATAGATCCGTTTCTCCCCGTGGTTGTCTTAAAAGAGACCTGAGGGTCTATTGCGTAACGTTTTTAATCGCAATGACAAATTTCGCATACAAAAACTGTCATTTGATTGCGATCGCGAGCGTCAGAAACGTTACGCAATACGGCCTCAGATTTGAGAGTGGGAAGCGGCGCCCTCTGTCGTCAACTATGAACTCCTGAGTCCAGCTCTGCAGTGTGGATAGCAAGGGGAAATCACCACACTATTGTCCCAAGAAAGTCGTCATGAAGGTTAAGTTCAACCGATGATCACGACCACTCTGCCGAGAGTGTAGCGACTTAGTAAAAAAGAGTATTGTATCTTAATCTTCTAGGCTAGCAACGCATCTACAGCCCTCTCAATATCTCTTAACTTTGTCACAAAAAAGATTATATTTAATTACATATGCTATCTTCGAAAAAAGCAAAACTAATGAACTAACAACCTAATATTTCTCTTTAGATAACCTCACACTCGCACACGAAAAAACGCCATATTTACTTTTTCCCAGCGGAAGCGTTATAATTAATTCGGGAAATCCCACGGCTATGATCCAGCCGATAATCCTATTTATATTTCCCACTGATGGCGCAGGAAATAAAAAAAGAATTCTCAGGGAGCACCAATATCAAGTTCAAACACGGGAGAGCGCTAAATTCCATATCTCGAACCGTTTAGCGGACCCATGCTAGGATCCTGTGGGACTGTGACAGTTAAAAAAAAAACATGGCCGCCAGTGATGGTATTGGTGAGCGTCTGTGGACCCACGGTTAGTTAGGCAATATTGGTTAACCGTTTTCTGAGGTTTAAGTCAATATTTTTTACATGACTGACTATGTTTTCCAATATTGAGTTCTTGGGAGATCAGGTAGCTCATATGTATCCTATGTATAGAGCTTATGGAAACAGTTTTAGATTTAGATGCAAGCTGATAATGTTGTATTACTAAACTGTCGTATTTTCGTATTTTCTTAGCAGTTTTAAATCTCGTTCTCATTAGACATATTTTTACTCAATTTAGACCAAGACTGTCTTTTGAGCTTCCCGATATCATAGACTAGTAATTTCTTATTTAATTATTATCATTAACTAGCTGTTGCCGGCGACTTGGTCTGCGATTTATCGCGCGCTCTCGAGAACCTTTTTTTGATAGGAATGTGTCCTATTTTTTCCAATGTTTTAATATGACGTATATATGCAAAATTTCACGGGATTCGGTTCAGTTGTTAAGACTCTAGAACCTAGAGAAACATCAATATCAAGCTGCATCAGCTAATGTCACTTGGCAATTTTAGAGGTAATACTTAAACGATTCCTTAATTGTCTATGCGAATACTTATTACGCGTTGTGTATTTGTGTTCTGAAGAAAAAGAACTGTAAAAATATCCGAGAAATCTCGAGTGAGCTGTAACACCGTAATGTACCTACTATTGTTTGTTTAGTCGGCACTTCCTTTAGGAACTTTAGTTTTTTAATGTTCCCGGTAAGTTGTCAAAGGGCTTGGGCATTCGAGACTGTTCGGGCGTTTGTTTTGAAAGATCATTAAGTATTTAGAGGATATTATTGCGTTTAAAGTAGGGTGTGGAACGTTCTGAGAATGTGTCGATGCCATCCATGAAAATACGGTCCGGAATAGTCGTAGGAGGGTCTCTTCTAAAACGGACACAGAGAGTGGCCATGGGCATGAGGGATCGGCCATCACTGTGGTCGCTGCCTTAGCTATCCTTCTCCATCGTTCTCTATTGGCCGCTTGGCGCACTGGGATCCTGGTGACAAATTTCATAGTGTCGGTCCATCGAGTTGGTGGTCGAGCAAGTAGTGCAGTACCAGTAGTGTAGTAGGTACAGCCTTTAGCTCCAGAGCGTAAGTTAGCAACTGGCCGAAAATTTTATAGCCCGTTAATTCAAAAAAAGTGGGAATCAAATGAACAAATGCTTGCACCTCATTAGCTTGTTCTAAGGCTGTCGCAACGTTGATATTAGCAGATAAGGAGGCGCCTTGCTATCGTCGCAGGCGCATCCAGCAAACAAGGGAAAGGGCTTGTTTGCCGCTTTCATTGCCTCGTAATTTCTACATCAACACAGAGGTTGTTGACAGTGATTTGTTAAGTTATGTGCGTTAGTAACATATACATATAGGTTTATATCATAGATACGGAGTTTATCTAGGTTCAATTACTTACGGGATGTGGTTTTAGTACTGAAATTATTAAAACATACACTAGTAGAATTTTTAATTTTTATTTGGCTCGAGTATAATTAAAGCCTATGTAGGTTTGTAAATTAACGATTTGCTAGAGGCATTTAGGAATTAATTATAATTTTCTACACCGAGAACTAAGCGTTTAAAAAGTTGAAAGTCTTTGGCTGAATATGTTTATTCTTAAGCCATTCAGAATTGCTCAACACTCGGCCATGTGTCATAAAAAAAGAACTGTCAAAAATGAACTCACACGTCAAAAAATTATCAAATCAATTTTAATGCTCTGATAATGTGTACAAGGAGGTATTAAAGTAAAGAAGCGTCTATTTACTACCCGAAGGAACGCCAAAAAGCGATCGATACCTTTTAACAGCTAGTTTAATGTCACATGTCGCCTTTGATCCCTTTGATCATCAAACGCGGCCATATTGGAAAAACAACGTAATACTCTATGCCCAACATTGTTTGGGTTGTAAAGATCAGAGGCGGCTTCAAACATATTGGCAGTAAAAAAAGCTGTTGAAACCATAAAGTTATTGTCATTTAGCCCATTCACGGAACCGTTTAACGGTTACGTAACTTTTTTAGGACAAGTTTTCTGAGGAACTCTAATTCGTTGTGTGAAAAAGTTCGTTTAATTATTTCGTCACCTTCTGAAAATGTATTTATTTATTTATTTTATTTTGTTCATCAATAACATTCACGCCGCCATTTAACGATCGCGAATAAAATTGACAGTCGAATCGCGTTTCAAATTTAAATATAACTGGCCACTTATAATTCATTACAAATAAATAAAGAAATAAAAATTAAAAACAGCGTCTGTATTATTTAAAAAAAACTTCAGATTACCACTGGCAGCTACAAAAAACAACACATTGAGCTTTCCAAATTCAAAACTTGCAATACTAGTTACCAGTTAGCGATAAAACAAAACGGCATCGAAAACCTTCCAAGATACCAAAATTCAAAATGTAATCAGAATGCAAACAAGCCAATCCGGGGAGAGATTTGGCGCTCAGAAATCAATCTATCCAACCCCTATTAAGCTTTAATCTGCGGAAGCTGGCTATAACTTAATCCCGACTTGAGAAGCGGAATAAATAAGCAATAAACCGCTACAGGTGCCTTATATTGCTTAGTGTGTTATAAAGGTACTTATGGAGAGGTTAGTTATGTACGCTGTGCGGCATGACCGCAAAGCGTGACCATGTCGCATATTTCTCGAGTTATGTACGTAATAGGTAATATAAAAGCATAAAATTGCATTTCCATAACAAAATTTGTCGTTATAAGCCCTGTATAGATTTCGTGCAATCATAAAAGAAGGTACTAAAATAATAATCTAATAGCATTTTCAAAGATTTAACAACATTGGTAATCTTATCACTTTTGTATCTTCGAAACGAAACGTGATCCTTGTAAACACGATGTCTTAAAATTAAGCCAGAATTCAGCAGATAATGGAGCAAGTTGGACTGAAAAATCACGCATTTCACATTTTGTGAACTAAGTAATTTTTTGCCATTCAATTGCAGTTTTAATTATTTCATTTGTAATTTAATTTAATTTACATGATTTTACTGTTCACTTCTGCCACTATTATTTTTTAATTTAATTCTAATTGAACATGAAAAAAATCTAATGGCATTACTTTCACAAGTATACGTTTCAAGACACCCTGTTTTCACTAACCGACTTCATCTGTACATTGACTAATGTGTCACACTGTGCGACACCGTCATGCCGCAAGCTTGTGGCATGCGACAAAACCTGGGGTCCGATCATGTGAACCCACAAATGTTCGCGTGTTCACAGCAATAATTGAAATAGGTATTTTTCTATTGTTATATTCCTATCGTTCCGTGTTCGGGACTTATACTTTTTCTATTAGCACTGTAATTGGGCGATATATCGGATATCGTGACAGTGAGAGACGTAACCTAAGGGAAAATGCTGACACATACTTACCCTACCAATATTATAAATGTGTTAGTTTGTGAGTATATGTGTGTGTGTTTGTTGCTTCTTTCCGCTAAAACGGCTTTACGGATTTGGATGAAATTTAGTATCTAGACAGCCGGACAATTCTACTCTAGTCTTCTAATAATGATGTATACAAAATTTTGTGCCAATCGAAACTCATTTTCGCATTTATAATATTAAGTAAAGATTACACCAAAAATATGAGACACTTTCTTTTCATCTGCAAATAGATTCATCAGTTGATTCATTTATATGATTAAGTTCCTTTTTCATCTGTTTGCTTAGTTTCGAGTGTAATAAAATTTTAGTCTATGATCATATTTGATCGACAAAAAACACTCAACCACAGACAACACAGCCCTCGTAAACGCACCACAGATTATGCTCTGTTGACATTCAAAATTAAAAAGTCAAATAGAAAACCTTCTTTATCTTATGTTTAATTAAACGGGCATGTGATTTACATATACCTTAAACACGTGTATTATGTTTGCCCTCTATGTATCAATAAGGCTACACCTGTCTCCATTTGCTTAGGCCTGTTTGCCTTACATTTAACGAAACTTAGCCTTACCCTGTCACACACAAATTATCAACTAATTTACCATAGTTTTTTCTATGCCGTAAAAATTTCTCGTGAGCTCTTTACGCTTTGTTTACACGCTTCGGGTTGAGAATTCTTAAAAAAAATTAAACTTTGAAATGACTTTAGTGTCAATATGTGCGTTCTATGTCAATGTTTGGTGGTATGCGTTTCGTTTGTTTTCGTATGTTCCATTTTCAAAGGCGTCCGTTGACCAATCAATCGGGCGGCGATTGGTCAGCTCGATCGAACGGGGCGGGGCCTCGTTATCGGCGGCCGATGATTTGGCTGATAGCGTTCGATTGTGACGTCACGCGTGACTTCTGGAACGCCTACACGCTCATTGTTGCCTGGTATCTGTCCCTCATGACAAATTAGTTAATTTAAAACTAACTGTTATGCAAATGGTTTGATTCACCCGTAAATTTACATCCAAATCGTAAGATCATATAATATCATATAAAAGGTTCAGCAGCTTAAAACAAGCTTAACTAGGTATCCTAACTTCTAAAATATTCATAATTAATTGTAAAAACTTTTCATCAACAGCCATTTCTTGACTCTAGTTTTAAATTTAATCCCTTCTTGGCTTGTTGCGATTTGATATGTTATGTTATCACGACATCAAAGATCTCTATATACCTATACGCCATTAATCGTAAAGTCAATGCACACATACATTTGACGCCATAGCTACACAACATATGACACACACACAGATATGTATGCCCCGACTGTACATACATAAGTATCCTTTCCAAACAAGATATTTCGATCACTAGCAATAAGTGAAATTCAATATGCAAGCAAACATACAAACTCTGCTAAATTTGAAAGTTAAACATGTAAAAATAGTCAAATTCAAAATCAAAAATTTTATTCTGAAAAAAAGGCCGCAAATGGCCCTTCTGACATTTTTTATCTAAGAGCGCTTTCGGAAAGACGATGGTTTATGCCTAGTAGAACGCGCCTCAAGAAACTTGACAGAAAGTCGTTCTTTCCAAACAAACAAAACGTAAAAACCAATAAAATGCATATACAAGGTGTTAATTAAATAACTGAAAACCAGAAAGTAGTTTGTTTGTTTGTTTGTTTGTTTATACTCTTTATTGTACAAAAAGGAAAAACAAAAAGGTTACATAAATAAAATCAGAATCGAGAATAGAATCGATTACACTATGTTTTAAATCAGGTTGTGTTTGTGTTTTTAAATTCCTTTTTTACTGTGCCGTCTAAAAGTTACGACTGCAACAGGCGCCAATTAAATATTTTAGCGAGGTTGTATACTATTTCGATAACTTAATACTGGCCGGTTTGCTGTCACGTGATTTTCTTCTAAAAACGTGTAAAGCGCATAATAATATGACAAATACAAATCATGTGTAGAGTTATAAATGAAGTATAATTACTGACTTAGCAAAACACACCAATATCTTTTAAAATAATGAATATAGGTATTTAAAAATAAATTCAATCAACTTATTTAATATGAAATCATATTTTTGGGGTGTCTGAGGTTTTCAGTTATTTAATTAACACCTTGTACTTGTAAATACTGTACGAATTTCAAATGCAACAAATTTCTCTAACGATACAAAATATTTAATTAATTCCCTTGTCTATTACCGAGCTTAAAGTAATTAAAGAATCAGTGACGATTTGATCAGCGCTGCAAAAGGGGTGATTCAAAGACATATTTCTTGGGGTGGTATCGATTGAAACAGATGCCTCTCTCTTTTGATGAATTATTCGGATATTCCGGATGCCGTTTTTGTTTGAAGACGGTATTGATATTTTGGATTCCGTTCACCCGCAATTTGTGCTAAAGTTACTGGTCAATTTGATCGTCTATTGCCTCTAGGGTTTTTTAAGTTGATAATGAAGCTTAACAGAACCTTTGTACCAAATGTTGATTTGGTATTAAATCTGCGGCCTGATTAGGTAGGTATATGGACAAACTCATTTTAGTATTGAATAGTACTTATTTACTTTAGTTACGATCGGTTTCCTAACTTATGTATCCACTTTTTCATACTAGTTGCATAGAAAAGTGGTTATTTATGTTAGGGCACTGACTGTACTAAACACATTTTAAACATTTAAGGCTGTGTATCTATGATAATATTATTTAAGCTTGGAGATGTGCGATTGCGATGAAAGCTTTAGTAGTCCAGTAGAATCAAACAATCGACAAATATTAAGATAAATAACAAGCTGTCTCAAAAACGAAAACAAGAATGGCAACAGATCTCGTCAAAAAATACAAAAGTTAAAACATGTTTTGTCAAATTTTACCATCAAGACAAGTTCCGTGTGATCATGTTGCTTCGGTCAAAATAATTAAAAAAAATTACAGTCTAAATCAGTTTAATATGCCACTCCTTCTGTTATTCCATGTATTTGCATGTTGTAAGTAGGTGTATGGTGTTTGGTAAAATATTCATTGTGGAGCAGCAGTATTAAATTTAAGGCTTTCGCCAAGACAAAGATGCTTTTAAGCTTCCGAGGAACATAGAGTGATGTGGAGTAGACCTGGAACATTTAAAAAAAAAAATTCATTTCGACATACCGGATGCTACAGTTTAATGATTAAATGTCGAGAAATACGATGTGCTTGTGTTGTGAGTAAACAGCCGATTAAATTACCAGCACATGAGGTATTCTATCATAGCATTTCAGAGAAGCAACTTTCGCTTGGAGCTACCATCAGTGACCCACTTTTTCTTTTGCCACCCTAGTTCAAAGCGCAAGCGAAGAAAAAAATTGCTCGCTGGTCATACACTTAAATTTTAGTATGAAATATTTAGTGTATTATATTTTTAAATGATGGCTGAGGCGGGCGTTTTATAGTCTGTATGTAAATGTATGTTTAAAATGTGAAATTCGTTTCTTAGGAGGCCCAGCCAGGCGGGGCCCGACCTCGACCCGAGGCACTTTGTCCCATTCCGGGATTCGATCCCGCGTCCTGCTCAGCCATATAGACACCACTTGAGCAAGTGAGTCCCTAGTTATAACTTAGCCCACAGTTGGACACTAAGATGTCCTTAAATCGTCCTTTACTTGGGTTCGGCTCCCGACCCGCTATGGTTACCCGCTGTTCAGTTGAATTATTCAAGTACTTTTTGAAATTTGGTGATTGTTACGTGTAATAATGCAATGCAGTTCATATTTCTTACGGGACATAACACGTAAACCTGAAACTAGCGATACTAAACTAAGTAAAAAACTACTTTTACTGTCGATCTGGATCTTCTTGCTTTATCACTAACAACTTCTGGATCACTAACAACTATTAACTTTCTGTAGATTAATTTATCCAGGTAGGTACCTAATTTAAATACTGTATAGATTTAGGCGTTACTTTGCGGAGCTCCATGTTAAAATAAAAGGAATATCTGTTTTGCTGTTTTGGCGGAGGAGCAAAACATATATTCCATTTATTTTACGTACCTAATTTGTTGCAATTTAATAATAAAAATCTCTTAGAAGCTCTTTTACAAAAACAACTTTTTTAAGAAAGAAAGAAAGAAAGTTGTCAAACATACAAATGTAAATAGTAAACTTAAAAAAATATTTAATAAATTAGACGTATATAGGTCGACTCTACGCCACCTCTGTGTTGGCTGTTAAAACTGCGCTATCGCCTCACTCCCGCGAGTGTGTCACCAAGTCCTACAAGGGTATCGGTGTTGCCAGTCGTTAAACGCTATAGTGAAAGTTTGCCAGCTTAGAATATTGACATGGGGTCGTAAAACTCTGCGGTATTAATGACGTGCTGACGTTCTTGCAACTTGTAATGACGGTAGAGTCTCAAGGTTATTAACTTAAAAAAAAACTGTAAACAAAAACAATTATTTTTTGTTTATAGGCATGATTGTTTCCAGTATTAAAAATAGGTCATTACATTAATTCAGGTGGCCTGGCATACTTTTTTATGTGTTTTTTTTTTAATGGCAATAAGTAAGTATACGAGTTCGGATAGAACGGACTTTTTTTATGCGTTATTTATTCTTCTTTGCATTCCAGAAAAAACTTTTTTTTGTCCTTAACATATCGCAAGCAATGAGGGCTATCGTTTTTTGTCTCACTAGATGGCGCACTGTTGCGTGAGGTTTTTAAGTATGGTTTTGAAAGTCTGTTATTACGGGCGTGAAAACAAAGTTTAGATTAAAATCATATTTAATACACCTTAAAACCATACCATATAAATATCGAGCATGCCACAGTGTTGCATAGTCCCCGTTTTGTTCGGAAAAAAGGGAGGACAAAGGTTTCCGAAAGACAAAACTGTCTCAAAACACAGACATTCATTGCCCCGGAACGCATATTTACCATAATTAATTTCAGATATTGCAAAATATTCACAAAATTATTCTAATTATAAATAAACCCGCGTAGCTTACCCAAAACCTATGAGATTTGACATTTCGGAGAGAGAGCGCCTCTAGTGGCGAATTCATACGCGATAGCCCTCATTGAAAGGCGATGCGACCTATGCCCAGCAATGGCCACCTTTCAGCTGATCAAAGAAATCAAGGAAATCTTGACATAACTAACAAGCCCAATTACCAGGCGAGCATAAACCACCTACAGTTTCTCAACTAATCGACCGACAGATCCGCCCTCGCATCGACCCGCCGTTCACACCTCGACAATGTACCTTAATTACAATTTAATATATCGCCAATTAGATCGCGATCGGGACACGCGGCTAAATACAGTAGTCACCCACTCCCCTTATACAGCTTAAGTTTCCCAACTTCCTAATTTAGTCGCACTGCAGCAATATGGTTCATTATAGCATGAATTGTGTCGGTCCCTAGGTAGCTGTTAACAGGTGAACGGACTAAACGTCTCATTTCTATACATTTTGTATGAATTTAGTGTTTGATTTGAGCGCTTCCAACTTCGCCTTAGTTGAGATTTTAATGGACAAACATACTAAGTTAAGTTTTGCGTTGAAGGGATCTTTATGGACTGTTTAGCGCCCTAGTCAGCATTATTGCTGTCTAAGCGGTTCTAGCTACTCTTATATTACATTTATAAGACTTGTTATGGTTAATGTGTATCCAAATTAAACATTGCAATTTACTTGGGCATAGACGAACGATTTAACACATAAGTAACATTTTAGAAGAGCAACAAAGTGGACTTTTAGAGAGTTACAAAGTGGAGTTTTTTTTTTGTTTAAAAAGTACTGAATGCTTAAAATACATAGGTGCAATCATTACTCAGTTATTCCTAAAACCTTATATTTTAAACCTTATAGTTTAGTTAACAAGGTGACTGAATCCAAGTTAGGTATCTATTTAAAGTCAGTTAGAAATACTGTAACACTACTCTTAAGTAGCTACTTAGAAACTTTATGAAAAAAATCTTGTCTTATGATAAAAGTCTTCAGTCGTATTGATTATTACGTGAGACCATACACATTATAAGACGTAAGAAATATATATTTTAATAGTTCTGGTCTTATAATGTTTCTTAACTAATGCGACTTGATTTCTAATAAGAAATCCTTACTAAGATTATAAATGCGAAAGTGAATTTGTTTGTTCCGCTTTCACGCCTTAACTACAGAACCGATTTCCATGAAATTTTACATACATCATATTACAAGACCAGAATAAATAAAAGCGTACTTTTTATAAAGAAATCTCTCGCAAACGAAGTCGCACGCAACAGCTAGTTTTTAATAAACACATTTTTTTATAAAGTGTAAAATGCCTGTGTGATATAACCTAGAAACAAGACTGTCAAAGCGCGTAGAAAATCAATATTCGTACCTTAATTTATTATTATTAAATAGGAGCCGTGATAAAATATGATTATCTAAGAAGGCTCCAAGGTTCAATCTCAATAAATTTATGAAAGGCGTATTGCCAATAAGGAACATCCTATTAATTACAATACTTAATTAATTCACCTGAAATGGTTTTAATCAATTCGTGTGCTCAATTTATTAAGGTACAGCTGATGACCCTATCTTAATTACACCATCGGCTAAAGGTATTTCAGGAACCCTCCATTGGTTACTTTGATATTTTGTACGTAAATTGTTTCTTTTGAACGTATTATGTAATTTTTAATCGTATTTCGACATTATATTGTTAAAGTTTTGCATATTTGGCTCTAGGTAATGGCAATCAGTTAAGATTTTAAATGTACTAAAACGTGACAAAAAAAAGTAATAAATTTTATCAAGTGCTTTTTACCGACGTACCTATTCTAACCCTTTTCTGGACGGATAACCTGGTTAAAGCCGCAAGTTCACGGTGGATGCCGGCCGCTTCCAACCGAAGCCTGTGGGGGAGGCCTATATCCAACAGTGGACGTCCTACGGCTGATATGATGATGATCTATTTTAAATATTTTTTAAGCATTTAAATTTGCTTTGAACTAAATAAACGTATCCACTGTCAAAAACATAAAAATACTCCATTTGTTCTAGCATGCTCCGTTCTATGGACCTTCGAGACGCGACGGAAAGAGCCGAACGCAAACCCGAGCCGCTTCGGTCGCCCGCTGCGCCCGCGCCGCGCGACGACGACGAGCGAGAGCGAAGCAGCGAACGACGCGAGACAGGTGAGCCACCACCGCTTGACTAATACGACTATACAGCTACACATCGTATAAACGTAGCTAACACTGTTATATGACTTTTATAAGAGTACTTTTGCAGAATTAGTCAAGTTGTGTAGTTCAAACAAAAGAATCCCGATTTTTGTGTTTGTCGTGTCCGTAGCTAGCCCGTGTTCGCTTCAATTTCCTCGGGAACGCGGTCCTACTTCTGGGAGGACCACGTTGCCGCACCGTGTAGGTTCTGTGCGCGACTCCTCCCCCCTTCCCTCCCTGACTGAGCTCTGTGACAGGTGGCGAGGACTGGCCGAGCACGCCGCCCCTCAACAACAACACGACACATCATAACAACAATCCTCCGCTGCCGCTGCCGCCGCCGAGCCCCTTTCGCTTCGAGGAGCACCGGCCGTACCGTTTCGCTGACGACATGGGCCCGTTACCCCCCGGCGCTCTCGTCGGGAGGCTCGGCGATTCCCTCATCCCCAAAGGAGACCCCATGGAAGCGAGACTGCAAGAAATGCTGCGGTATAACATGGACAAATATGCGAATACTAACCTAGACACGCTCCATATCAGCCGACGGGTGCGGGAGCTGCTGTCCGTCCACAATATAGGACAGAGGCTGTTCGCTAAGTACGTCCTTGGACTCTCCCAGGGAACCGTGTCGGAGCTCCTATCAAAACCCAAGCCTTGGGATAAACTCACCGAAAAGGGAAGAGACTCGTACCGGAAGATGCACGCTTGGGCGTGTGATGAGGCCGCTGTGATGCTGCTCAAGTCACTCATTCCTAAAAAAGGTACTATTTGTATTTAATGTTATTTTGGTACTATTCGTATTTAATGTTATTTTTTGACAAGTTTGATAATCGGCGAACACGAAAGTGGGTTATCTATCACATAGCTCATTGAACTTGTTTCGAATGAAAAATCACCGATTAGAAAACTCGTCTGCTGTCTTTTGTTTTAAATTTGAAACAGGCCACGCGGCGAAAGTACAGCAATTCGATTTTCGAATCGCGTGGCCAGTGTCAAATGATTAGGCTAAGTACACACTAGCGCATTCGCATACCCCATTTATGTGTGGCCAAGAAAAATTGTGTGTTCAATGCAACGCCAAGTTATATCAACTCTTGCATGTTTCGTCCATCAATTCCACCCCCTTAGCGCAATCTTCCGAACGGTTTGGCACGATATCAGGCTTGTCGAGCCACCTGACAATAGGGCTCATCAATCACCGCCGGAATGCAGATAGCGATTACCGAGTCTTTAGACAAAAACAATAGGTTAAACGACCTTATAATCTGTCTTATTTTTATGCACTTAACCGTTGCTCAATCATTTTGTGCTGAGAATGATTGGCCAATGGCGTCCGCACTTTTAGGTTAACTTTTTATTTTTTTTGTTTTTGTTTTCCTGACCCCGTCCTTGTCCCCTCCCGTCGCGTGACACTACAGCGGAAAGATCTGAAACTAAACCCCCACCCCCACCTCAACAAAAGGGGAGGGGGCAGACTAAATAGATATGGTCAAGCGAGCACACCCCGCCGGCAACTGCATCCTCCCGGGGTGTCTGTGACTTCGATTTATTGTTTTAATACGTGTTTCTTTTGTTAATAATGTCCGCCATGTTCTATTTTAAATAACACTTTACCGATTAAATCGGTATTGGTTGGAAAAGTAAGCGGACACGTCTCTAGCTTCGGCTTTGCAGTTCAAATGCCGTTCCTTGTAAAATTATTTAATGATATTCTAATTCCCTTGAAACTTGGTTTTTACTACGACTAGATAGTTTTACAATATTCTCGACAGTGCATAAACTTAGAATCACTACAACACTGAAACTGGAACTTCTTAAACGCTATTAAAAAAAACAAATGCCATAGACAACAAAATAGTAATGAGACACGCCTTTACGGTTTGAGCGCTAAAATCGGAAACGTAAGACGCTGGCACACGTAATTTGAAAAGACATGCAAATGTCTCGTGTGAAACAACATTGCGACATTACGTGGACGTAGGACACGTGGGAAACTAGGAAACGTAGGATAATGACATGGTATTGAGCAATCATGGCGATACCAGTCCGGTCTATTGTACTAGACACAAAGCTGTATCGGAATATGAAGTTAGTACATGTAAACGGTATTTTTAGCATAATAACATATTACTTTGTTTCGTCGAAAATTCACTTGAATAGATTTTTTTTAAGGGCAAGTTAATCATCGTATTTTTTTTCTTATTTCCAATCATTTGTTTTACTTTACGAAATTTCAAACAGGATGCACGAATAAAATAATGATAAATAAATATTTTTTTCATACTATTCTTTCACCAATTCCTGAATTAACTTTTTGCGTTAGGAGCGTCATCAAAGAAATAATTGCAAGTACAAATACAAATGTTAAATGAAACCTAATCACTACGTATCAGAATACTAGAGTACCCATCCGTTCCCACGCGTGGTGGGTGTATGCAACCACTAAGCAGATCATTATGGACAACGGACTCTTAACGAGGCCGTTCGATATTAGTACGCTAACGGAACCCGAGCCAAAGAGAAACAAACAATCAAATTACCGGTTTTTTCTAAGGGAGTGCCACTTGATGAAAAGTTAGACGAGGTTAGTTTTGCATGGTATCATTTAGGCTTCTAGAAATCATAAACTCAAAACTTTTCTGTCAATGAAAAAATAATTAGCGGTAATGAACTTTTGCCTTCCTTGTCACTCAGGACTCTAGGTATGATTTTCTTCAGCATGTTAATATGATCAAAATATTATATTAACCAATTGAAGGGTATTAAAATTTGAGTAACATTTTCTTGGACAGCCTCAAACCTCTAAGCTTAATGAAATACCTACATGAATACAAACATAATCCGCAAAAGTGCAAATCAACACACCGATAAATCGCCATTTAAATTCCTGGACCTCAATAAAAACCGTACAATTACGCGGCAAATAAGAAAACCGTAACCCTTCGGAATTATCTGAAATTCAATCTATTTGAGTCCATCCCTATCGATGCGGACAAAGGCTAATGCACAACGGTGCCATTGTCTCCGCAGATTTATACCTCGTCCTTTGTCATTAATGTGTACACTGCTTTACAGCGTGGATTCTTTTTGATTCTTTCGGGAGCCGTCTCTGTTTGCTCGCGCTGTGCGACTTTGTCTTTTCTGAATTTGGAAAATGAATTGAGAGGCGGTCCGCGGAACGGGACGGGCGTTTTATATTTTTTTTTCGTGAAAGTTTATGAATGAAGTATCAGGTAGTATTACGCTATTATGTATGAATAAATATCTATTTATGTTTGACAAATTAACCCTTCTAATGACCGGAACACGCCACCTTCATTAACCTAAAAACGCCACGTGTGGCATAGACAATAAAACCAATTACAATATAACCCACCCTTACAATTTGTTACCGCGCCAAGGCTAAGAAAAAACGCAAAAACGCCATATTAATTGCCGAGGAAGGCGGGATTTGTAATGTGCTATCAACCTTTATTAACTTTTTTATTAAACTGCAGACATGAAGCTTGCAACACTTACCATTAACTAGCAACACCGCCGCGTATGGCAGAAAACTCTACGCCGCGAAAATGCTCTATAATTTTTAAATATAGAATTTTACTGCTGCGTCCGTCACTAGTGATGTGCTTTCCTAACCGATATTTTAGTGTCGTGACTGAGTATAATATCCGGCGAACGGCTGCCACGAATAAATCGGTAACCCATCAACGTATATTAGAAAGAATCCGGGTGAAATAAAGATCTACTTTTTTCACGGCCATTAAGCTTGGTATGGGTTAACCGCATATTATTTATTCGCGTAATCTATCGGTCCAATTAAGTATAGTTATGGCGGTAGTAATAATTGTTCTTATTACTGGCAACACGCATCAGTGACGAGAGCCAGCCAGCTATTTTTCAGGCGTCACTGTTACACTTCATTGTAAATAAGCCCTTATGTCGCATCCGATAAAATACAAGAGTAAATTTCGCAAAAACTCTGATTAAATTTGTAAAATAAATCGTTATTATTTTATTTATTATAAGCACATAGGTATTTCCAACTCTTAGACGTTACTATAAATCTGAAAACTGTTCACCGTACGTTTGGAAAAAAAATCGTGTTGAGTATTTCAAATCCGGAACAGCAGTGTTTGGACAAAGTTTAAAGCATTTGAGACGCGTGAAAATCTATTTTCAATGGCACTATCGGGCGGCGCAGGCCAAGGGTTTACGCTCGAAGTTGCCTCCTCGATGCTCAAACCCTCGCTTAGTTTAATGCTAAGCAAATTTTAATATTCAATTGAGTTTTCGAGCGTTTAAACGTTGCGACGAATCGAAACTTGCATGAGAACTGTTTCGTTGTACATCAAAACATCGCTACGAAACACTATTTCATGATAAAGTCATTCTTATTCAGATGCATAAAAAGCTAGTAAGCAATTCATATAACATCTATTAATGCAAGTTAAGACAGGCATAACGTTCACGCAATTATTATCAATGGCAAGTCACGTTCGGAACACGCCGTCAGAACATTTTAAACTGTTAAGTTGGCAACTTTGCAAGTGTGTTAGCTCTGGCGAAGTGGACGCAAATGGCTTCCAAACTCGTACCGAATTCCAAATTTGAATTGATTTTATTAGTGGCCAGTAACCAGCGAAGTTCAAAGACGATACATGTAGCAACAAAATGAACAAAATTTAACTGGATTTTCGTTTCGAAATGCACGGTACGGTTAAGCAGTAAATTAAACCCGTATAAACCCAGTGTTGCTAACACAGGGGCGTGTCAACACCTCCCGCAGTCAACAAGGTCAATTCCTCATAAATCATAAAGTTTAAAACAAACACGAAAATCCGGCGAACGTCTGATAATCACATAATAATTACCCGATACCCGCCCGATCGAATGTGCCGGGGCCATTACGGACCCTGTTTAAAAGTTTTACATAACTTCCAGCTTACGGGCGAATCGGTAACTTTTGACTAACCGATAACCTTTTGTAGAACGTCACTAAAACAGATTTTGATTTTATAATTTCGTTGTTGTTTTTGATCTTCTTTTGTTTGTTAGGAATGCTCGCCGCGAATTTTATGTGCATCCGCGCGCCATCTCTCGGCGAGTGGCGGAATTAAATGTAATTTGGTCTAGATTAATAGGAAACGGAAAGCACGGCTATTAAACGGCCATGAATGCATCAACCACAGACATATTTATGAAATTACGAAGAGTAAGATGGACTTAATTTACAACGCAATCATTAGTATTATTACAACGCGCGTTCCAGCAAAAAGTATCGCGACGCAGCCACTTAGAAACCGTCTGAAAAACTGAATAGCCGTTTAACAGTGTTTACTCTGAAATAACTCGAAAAAAGCGCGGAAAAGTTTGGTATGCGCGCAACAACGCGCGCGTAACGCCATCTGTTGTCGAGTGGCCGCGCTAGTGCAGGGGTCAGGAAATTATGCGACGAGGAATGCCGCCGGCCGGCGGGCCCTTTGACGGGTTCCGACGAAGCAATCAGGCCTCTTTAAGGGCATATTTATGATTATAATACCGTGTCTCATTATATACTTTATGATTTTATACCAAACCGTAATTGTAATTGTCGTGAATGCGAGAGCAGGACGGCCAATAACCTAATCCTCGTAGTAATTGTGCCATTATGCCTTAATTCATGTATAATACATGCCAGTTTATAACTGAGGTACTTCAATCGCTATAAAAACGCAGCCTAGGTGAAATAAAAGTTCATCTTCGATCGTTTTTTTAGTCGAAGGAAATTATTTTATGTAATTAACGAAGTTTATGCGTAGGTTTAATTTATATTAAACGTTATAATATAAATAGCATCTACGGTTTACTGAGAAGACGACGTGTCACATCGTTCTTGACACATCTCTTGTTCAGCAAATAAATTTTACTCAGAGAAATTGTTACAATTAGTAACCTTTAAACGGCTTCTTGTACTAAAATTCTATTTACACCTCTATAGGTAATTTTAGACTTTTATATAACGAGAAGACCTCTTTACTAAAATCATAGGAGTATAGAATAGATATTCTAACCTCCAAAAATAACGTTCGAATTAACGCCATCTATATATCAACGCCACCAACATTCCCATGTATTAAGATTTAAGCGCAACGAAATGTCACCGAGTTTACACTTTACAGTTGTTTCAGCGATTCAGCTATTATTAGATCGTTTAATTCTAGGGAAGCATTAATTGGCCTGGAATTGTGTTTTATCATTGTTTTCTTTGTTTAAGCTGAAGCAGGATAAAATATAGTATAGATGGCACTTTCTATTAGGATAGAAGAGTGGTTTTCCCAACAATCGATAGATGGCACTGGTCTCATGGTCAATTGCTGATTAATGGCATTCAAATCTAACGAGTAAAAACAGTATTTTTTGGATAAAAACGTTTTTATACATACTTGAATATTACTACCACATACTTTTTTGAGATTGAAGATGAAACTTGTATTCCAAAGCTTTTGTAATCTCTTAAACAAAAACATGGAAATATGCTTTTCTTAATACAATGATGCAATCAAATTTTACGAATAGTTTTCCTAAAATTAATTCTCGGTTATTTACTGGTTATTTCCATAATGCAGCCATAAAACAAGAGCGAAACTGTAAAATAATCTTTTAAAAAAATGCCATAGACAAAATTTTACATTAAAACAGATTGAATAGTTTTACGACAGCTAGCATAGAGCTTCAGAGAGCGCTCATCAAAACGCGTGTGTAGTGGTAGAATTAAATGTAAACGAAAATTTATCACCAGACTTGATTGCAATAATTTACTGCATCTTATTTTAGTTGTTTGTTTAATTTCAGTTGCTATCAAATTAATTGTGCTGAGGCCAACGCCGGCGGAACTCTTTATTTATTAATCGTAAAATTGTTATTACAGCGTAATATAAATAAAATTTGCTAAAATAATATCGAACATCGATCAACAACCGGACGCCTGTGCAAGCTAAAGACTCCAAGACACAAAGCTTCCGTCCAAAACAAGTTTCGAAAAAAAAAACTCAATGTCAATTCTGTATAATCGATGCCTGTTTTTTTTCTCTGAACACAATCACACCAGTTCACACGTCAATTTGACAGTTTAATGGCTTGCAAACATTCATCGCTACGCTCGTTCCATCGACAATATTGACACAACTGGCCAGCACGCAATCCATTCCATATGGAACGTAAAATGGACAACAATACCGTCTAAATCGGGATATGTTTTGCCGCCAAAAGGATATTCTCATTATATTATTCTCATTATTAACGCTCACGGCCGCGATAATTATTCGAATAAGCCGCGGCCGGCCGTAAACCCGTCAACGCATTCGTCACCCACCCACGCGCGATTGCTTTCGCTTCGATTTTGCGATAACCATCGAAAACAAGACAAAATTAGCTCCGCAACAAAGTTCGATGTCAACGCTACCTCATTAAGCTCGACACGCAGTCAACATTCGCATTTATTAATCATTGATTCCTTCCACGGAACTGGACTCTACCAAAAATTCTTAAAACATTTCTCATGTCCGTACGATACTGGCCGAAAGGCCGCTCTATCAACGCCATAAATTAAAAAAAAAACTTAGCATTCGCGCGCGAAACAATCGAACCACCGCCATCTTGTTTATCTCCAAACAGTTTAATAGGAAATTAAGTGCATCGTGACATATTATTCGTTTAAATTAATTACCAGTGTTTCCTCTACTTGCGCTGCATATAACTCAGGCATCTGTCCCGCAAGACGGCCTGTTTAACATGTCACTTGGGACGGGATTTGTGACCGGCCATTTTATATCTCGGCTTGCATAATTAGTAAGAATTAATGCAGGCTGTGAACGACTCGTTGTTCCACAGTGAATTAGAGTTTATTCGAGCGTTGATGAAACTATTGCAGATCTATTAATAGGAGTTAATTGTCATGTTTATTGTTCACTGGCCCCCACTTAAAGTGGGTATTATTAGGGCTTAAATAGCGCTAATAACTGTTAGTTAGCTTAAGCGCAAGCGTTTCGTTAAGTGCTTAGTGTTCACGAGACCAACATTCAAAACCCAAAAGATATTGTAGCCATTTTGAAATGCAAGCAAAATGATATCGCTTTTTGTTAGTAAAAGTCTCATGCTCTACTCTAACTATATAATACATAACTAATACTCACAGGTGTTACTATGCGGAGGTTTCATATATCAATGAACTAAAACCTTTTTTAATCCAAAAAAGTTGTAGTTCGTTAATCAATAAAGAACTCGAGTCTTGAAACTTTTTATACCAAATAAAAATCGTTTCTTATGCCAATAGTTTGAAACAATAAAGCTTCTTTCACACGCGCGTCGCGTGCTTGCCGGCAATCAATCGCAACAATCAATAAATGTGTATCGATGCTTTAACTGGCGAGACTGAAAAATGAACAGTAGCTTTAGCGATTAGTAATTAAAAAAAACGTTGCATTTTATATTGCGCTGTAAAAAGTTGTGTTAAGTACGACACGAGATAGACGTGCTAATCGTTTAACTAAGTATTTGCGGCGACAGTAGTCAAGGTTCTTGCCTTAGATTTTCCTTTTATCTTCTCTCTTATAATTTGTCAATATTAATTTTATTGCATTACATGTTGTGTCACCTATGCCAAAATTACATGAGAGAATAAAAAAAAACATACTACGGAATCGCTTCTTGTATGTTGAGAGGTCTTTTTCGTTCTTTCGAGTACCATTTTAATTTAGTAGGACTTAATTCTTATTTTACCTGTCAATTACCTTCAAATACAAAAACAGCATGTTGGTCATGAAAGTCCCCTAAAAATGCAATAAGTATGTATCTTAACATGAATCTTATGGTCTATTGGTTTAGGCTAAGCGTTAATTTTCACTCAGTCAGGTTACATAGAAACATTTTTTTACATCAAATTGTCAAAGTAAATCATCAATATATCTTTCTATAACAATCAAGTAAATCATCAACGTATCTATTAGGTTTCTCTAATCTCTTCTGTACGCTGAAGTATCGCCTGCATCCATACTCAGCGGAAACCTAAAGCGTCTAACTCCGTTACGGTGCGCGCGGAATTTGGTTATTTCGTTAAAAAACTTTGGTATCGTTAAAAGTTTCGATCAGCCCCCTGAGGCCGATGTTTGGCGTTTCTGTCGGAGCGACGAATGAAGCGATTTTTCGAGTTTTCACCTTTATCCTGTGACTTTGTTTACGTTTCTGTACAAATTGATGATTATACTGTCAGGTGTCATATTTAGGACACTCTTATAACTTGTTTTCAAATGGTTATTTCGTCGAAAGATACCTGGCCCTAGTACCACAAAAATTACAAGTGCTACAAATCGACATAATTGTTAACATTCTCATACAAAAAAGTGGCATTTATGTGGAATTGTAGCACTTGTAACGTTTGTGGTACAGAGGCCTGATATACTTCGTAACACGCGGGACGTTTAGAAAACAGAAACTTTTACAACAGTTTAATTTTCGTATGTTTATCTTCTTATAAACAACCGTACAATTTACGAGTATAATGATCTACGTTTATAAAGAAGCCTTTTCCCTCGTTTTCATTATAAAACATAACCTCTTAGCCGCCCCGAACTCGCAGTTGTAAATTGATTATCGAATCTAGTTACGGCAGTTGCGAACTACGGGCACGGGGGATTTTTACCTCGCACTAAACGGATTACCTGTAGTGTAGCTGGCTGGTTTTACTTAAATTACGACTGATATTGTCTGTGGTGGGTTTTTTTTGTCAATTTTCTGTTGTCAGCCAGTATTTTTTTTAATTTTTGGGCTTCTGTCTTGACGGATACATTGAAATTTAAGTGATATCGGTTGGTACATGCTTGTTATTGTCTATTGTGACAGACATTTAAAACAAGAAACAATTGTAGATTTTGATCTAAACCACTAAAACCAGTACCGATGGCATCTAAGTATACGTATTCTACGTAAATCCCGGGAATTACAACAAAAATATAATCTAATCTTGATCCATTATTGCACTTGTTCTGTTAGTTTTTGTGCCGGTATAAAAAAATTAATGCTACCGGCCCCCGGCGGGCCGAATGTCCTCTACTTTTATTACACCTATAATACGAGAGAGAAAGCACCATCAAATTGTATTTAGCGTTTGTGTTGCAACATTCTGTAGCCACGGATACAAGTTACAAACGAAACGCGACAACCTCTTGACTTCAAACTAAACGCATTAAACATCATCGTATAAAATATATATTTTTTAATCGCTGAATTTAAATTAAAACGTCACTCCTGAATACTCTATGCCTAATTTTTTTTGCGCAAAGGTGTTGCGTATACAGCCATTACTGTCAACCGTCGAATAACCGGTAACTTGCACATCACTCAGCCTCTTGTGGAATCAATTGTGGTCGGTGCCCCCGGCGCACGCGATACCGATCAACCGACCCTACGCACGCAACGTCGATACGCCGACGAGAACATGCCAACCGAAACGAGAAACCGAATCTCCGTGTCTGAGCCTTGGTACAACTTCCTGTAATTTCTGTTGAGTGTCATTTAGTAATCGTCGCACGGAAAGGTTTTGTTCGGCCTATAAAGTTTAGAAACTATTTGGAATTATCACCAAATACTAGTCTCGTACAGGGAAATCGTCCAGTACGAGTATAATTCTAAAGTTCATCCGTGCGGTTCACGTGACAGCATCAAATTGATAGCCACTCCGATGAGACATGACACACGAGCAGATGTCACATACGTGACATCAGAAAACAGTCCGAGGTCCCCAACAATGGCACAAGCATTGACCCAGATAGTAGTAATGCGATGCACCTTCTCAAAGTCCTTAGGTCGGAAAATGAAAATAGAATTGGAGAAATCGCGATCGTACCTACGTGCAGCACCATTTGTACATTTCAACCTCGCAACATTTAACACCTAATTTTAGCGTCGAAAAGTTTATGCAACTATTTCTTTTGCATTGAATTAACAATTCAAATGCGGCATTTTTTCCTCACCGGCAACACTTTCAGCGCGTGACGCCCGCGCGGACGCCGCGATGCAAATGAGCCATCGATCGCCGCGTGACTTCTCACCCCTTTCTTGCTACTACCCTCATTTACAATCTCGAACCGCCCGCTCCGCGTCCCATTCGATTTCACTAAAAACTAAATGACTAACGAATACGAAACACTTTTTCACTATGTCACCGTGACACGATAATTTAGGGCACGCCTCCCCTTTAGTTTCCAAAGCCTTTGAATATTCATACGGCAATAGCAATCAATAACAGTTACAAAGAAATAGTTTTCGCGTGCACGCACGCGATTCTGTGTCGCATAAACAAATATATCACCTTTTTATATTATACCAGAATTATGGAATTATTGCTCGAATTTACACTTAGCCTTTGTCCCCCGGGGGGCAGCGCGATCAAATACTATCCGATAAATACAAAGCTTCCGTGACCGGACGACATTAATTGAGAGCTCCTTTTTTAACTTTAAATATCCATCAAAAATGCACATCGTAACGACTGGTAATAAAAGCAGATCATAATCGCCGTATGCTTTATAGTCTTAAGCTGAGATAAGGGCTCAGGCGGGCTCGATAAGTACCTAAATGAGTGTAATTGATGCCGCCATGTTGGTCTGCCGTGCACAAGATGGCGGGATGCATTGACAGCGCGCGAACTGCGACCGGCTCGCGGCACGTCCCGGTAATCGTCCGCGTGTCGTACGCGGAATAACAAAATAACACAAGAAGATCAAAGGCAAAATATACGTGGTTTGAAATCTATTGGCCACGTACCCATGTCGAAGAATGAAGCCGAAACAAACAAATTGGCGGCGCGACTGAATGGACACGACATACATCCTAATTCGATCGTTATTGACATGACGGAAATTTTTATGCGCGAAATCTAATGTTTTAAACATAATTTCAATGTCAGCTAATTCGTCGAGCGTGTGTTTAAAAATAGATTTTATCGCGACAATTGTTATTTATTTTTGGCGGGATCGACCACAAATTGGGCACTTATATTTCTACTTGTAAAACCTGATGTTTAGAGAGTCTCGCATTAGGCAAGCATTAAAAAGTAAATGCAGCAATTATAACTCCGAATCACGTATATGGAGTTATTGTACGTTTACGAGTTGAAACTCGAGACATTATGGCTGTGTAAGATTATAATCTAAAAACCGTGGCGGCCATACTTACGAATTTATTTAGATCACGTTCGCTTAGTCATAAGTCGTTAGGAGACTGTGAATGGTAAAAAACTCTACAGAAGGACATAGTCATTTCGTGGTCTCGTTGCGTCTATTTGGGACGTGAGAAAAAATGGATTTCCACCGCTAATGATGAAATAATACTTAAGTATATTTACCTTATAAATAATTCCTTATTTCCCAATAAATTAACGGTTTACTTGGCAATAAAACTCAAAGCGAAAACAATGCTGCATTCTGCAGCTTCGACTCAGAATTGAAACCACATTTAAAATAAACACTCAGTTTTCGGAAAACGATTTTGTTAATGTCGGTTTTAAAATAAAATTTAAACACTTCTTTGTGATCTTTGAAATTAATACTCGACTCCTCGAGCCATTCTTGGAGCCATTAAAAAACCACAGAGCAAATAAGACAATGCAGTCCTTAACCTCCAAAGGAAGTTATATTTACTAACGGATATTTTTTTAGTCACAGACAAACCCTAAAGTTGTCTTGCAGATAAGACACAGAAATTTTAAAACTGAACCTTTTAAGCTATCCTATTTTTCCTAAAAGATACATGAATTTTTCTGAATAAAATCTTCTATCAATAAAAAAATATTCGGCTGACAATTTAGAAACTCTAGAGGTAGAGCTACTTGAGAGACGAGCGATTGCTAAGTGATTGAGATGGTTTCCCGAATAGTTTTAAAAGTGATAGACGATCCTTGCACAAGCCATTGCTGTGTGACTAGCGACAAATATAGGCATTCAGGCGTTAATTATGGCAGAATATAAGTATACCGCCCATGAATCGCCTCACTTCTCACTGCTATGCCCTCGCAAACAGCTGGAATCCTGTATCTGGTCAGATATTTCCACATTTAACCATAAGTCCGAACATAAAGGCGAGTTATCCCCAAGCATTTGCTAGAACATTATTTTAAACGTATCCCTCCGAACTAATTAGAGACTTTAATTAACCTAATGCTGGACATAAATCAGCATCTAAATAGTATCATTTCATTGTGCGGCCACAGACAATATGTTGACAGGATGAATGACCACAATATGGCGGCGGTTTTCGCGCGTATTTCTGCTTGTTTATGGGTGCGCGCGCGACGTTTTTGGATTACGGGCTTACGCGATGAGTGCTCGTTCCCATTCAACGATTATCTTTAACGCACTATTCATTTAACAGTTTTAACGGCTCGCCTAATTTCAATTGTACCAAATATAACTTTTGTATTTATTACTTGGCAAGCGTTTATGAATCGTCGGTGTTACACTTTAGCGGCAATTAAAACATGTGTGGGAGATCATAGCTGATCTGTACTTGCATATGCATGTGGGTAGTAATTGTGAACAAATATTCTGATAAACGACGCACACGCAATCAATCTTGGTCACACAATGCTAGTTTTAAGAACACCAACATGTATATTGTGTTATTATATGATATAATAAATCAATACTTTTTTACTTTAATAGAACATGAATGAAATTAAATAATAGATGAGATATTTTATATGCATTGTTGAAGAGAAAGGAAAAGGAATTATTTTTGCAAAATTTGACACCAAAATAAAAAATAAATAAAAAAGTAACAGCAGCACAAGGAAGTGGTACTTGTACTTGTACGACGCATTGGTATTGTGTCTGTCAAACTCGAGACTAAATTTCACACTCGAAACGCACATATGCGTTCAAGATACTGCAAAGTTATATAACAGCGAAAACGCTTAAGGGCACAGTACATTAGAGCCACCCGGCACTTGACCAGCACCGCCTCGACTTTCAGCGTCCACTCGTTGTCGACAGGTGGTCCACGAATTTCCTAGTAGTCACTATGGTCACAGAATATATATTAGTACTAACGTGCTATAATAACGTGCTATGGTGGTGAGCAGCGGGCTGTCACCGAGTGGTCCCCATACAAATATAATGAAGAATACTAACCTCTCGAAGCGAGGCGGTGCTGGTCGGGTGCCGGGTGGTTGTAATGAGCTGTGACCTTTATACGCGTTGTCGATACAGACTGCGTCAAATATCTTTTTGGCTAGCTATTTCCTCAGGTCGTAATGTCTAACGCCCTGGCACTGGCGATCGCTTCACCAATTCACCATCCCTTTCTATCCTCATCTCATACTGTGTAACAGAAAGAAGTAGTGAAAACGATCGTGATTGCGAGTGCGTTAGACAATAAGGTCTCTGCTCTGGTAGCTATGTTAATATGGTTTTTCGCGCCTTTTTATTTATAATGCCAAATCATGATCCCGTATCCACAATGTTCCTTTTCTTTTTCCAGTTGGTTCGAAGGAAGGCAACATGGGCCCAGGGTTCGGGCGAGGGGAGGGGGAGGGTGATGAGCGACTAGCCCACATCCTGACTGAAGCCTCCCACCTCATGAAGACCCCCAGCCAGCCGAACAATGACGACTCGAGGAGTAACGACGACTCGAACTCTCCCCGCACTCAGTGCCTCTCACCATTCTCTAATAAGGTAAGACAGATATTATGTAATCAGTAATCAGTCATTTAAAGTTGTGTGTATCATTTGCATTTATAACAGTATCTATCTATATTCTAATGTAAATTACTTTAATAATTAATACTAAACTATGCTAGATTTTACCCGCGGCTTCGCACGCTTAATCCATTATCCGTCATTAGAATTGAAATTCCGGGAGATTTTGCTAAATACCCACGGAAATCCTAAAAATGGCATCATGTCACTCTCATCTATGCCAAAAATCACGACGATCCGTCGCTCCGTTTCGACGAGAAAGACGGACAAACATACAAACACACTTTCGCATTTATAATATTAGTATGAATGTCCAGCCAACATACATAGACACACATAAACATACTCACAAACTTTCGCGTTAATAATATTAGCGGGAGTTTGACTGCCTATGCAAGTATGTATGGTGTTAATTAAATCAACTTGGCAAGAGCAACGCCGTGTCTCCAGAAAGCGCTCTCACTATCATAATCAAAATTCTTAGTTACAAATGAAGCATACTCAAATGAACTGATTTAGCGAGGTTGCATACTATTCAGTTTTTTTTACATAAAGCTGACCGTGATTGACCGCTATCTCACCTGATGCAAGTGCAGATGAGGGCAAAGCCAAGCTAACTTAAAATAAAAAAGACTGAGGTTTTTATATTGATTAACATCTTGTTCCTATATTCACGGCTGCATTCTCAACGTTCCAGGACTCGAGTCAAAACAGAAGACTGAAAAAATACGAGAATGACGACATCCCCCAGGAGAAGGTGGTCCGCATTTACCAGGAGGAGCTGGCGAAGATTATGACCCGGAGAGTGGACGACATGCGACACAACCGCGACGGCTTCCCTGGGTACGTATATTATCTTTTCAAGATAAACTCCAGCATTCAAATCGACCGTGTGTAACATAATTATATCGAATTTTTGGAGAACTACCGACCTGACATCTGGCTAGACCAACACATTAGTAAGTAGTACAAAGAATACTTGAGCAAGGAACAGCTGGATACAGGCACCTATAAGATGCTTACAACTTCCTAACTGATAATTTAAATAATTATAATAAGCTATCGTCTTTTTAAAGAAAGAAAGAAATAAATAATTTATTGCCACAAAAAAACCGTGATAACCTAAACCTAACAGTAATAACAATATTGTGTGGCAAAAGGAGCTGACTCAGCATTTGTTGTGAGTGCAAGCCTGCACGTGCACTGCGTTGGTTTTCAGCCCGCGCTCCTCCTAGCTCCGCTTTTAATTGAGCACTTATGTTACAAAGGAGCGAGAAAAATAATCTTACAATGGTATACTAAACGAGAGCAGCAAGTCTAAAACTAACGTCCAGAATGTTTCCACCTTTTTTCAGCGGCGGCATGCCCCCACACATGGAGCGACCGCCTGAGGACCTCCGGATGGCGCTAGAAGCATATCACAGGGAGCTCGCCAAGATCCAGCCTGGTGGGAACATCCCTAACCTCCACAATCTCCCAGGAATGCCGCCCTTCCCTAACCTTCTGGCTCTACAGCAGCAAGCCATGCAGCAAGCTCAGAACCAGCACATAAACGGCTCTGGAGCAATCCAGGACCTTTCTCTTCCAAAAGACAAGAATGCCAAAATTAATGGTATAACTGATAGTGATAAAGATAAGCCAATGGATGCTGAGGAGGCTATAAGGCACGCGGGGAGCGCGTTTTCCCTAGTCAGGCCGAAGTTAGAACCGGGGCAGCAGTCAACAGGGTCTTCCGCGTCGAGCCCGCTTGGCAACGCTATCCTACCTCCAGCTATAACTCCCAACGAAGACTATAATAATTCAGCAGCAGCCAGTCCGCTGCAACGAATGGCTTCGATAACCAACAGTCTGATCTCTCAACCGACCAACCCGACCCATCACACGCCAGCTCAGCGCTCCATGAAAGCGGTCCTCCCCCCAATCACTCAACAGCAATTCGATCTCTTTAACAACTTAAATACGGAAGACATCGTCAGAAGAGTGAAAGAAGCACTAAGTCAATACTCCATCAGCCAAAGACTGTTCGGTGAATCCGTGCTAGGATTGTCGCAGGGGTCGGTCAGTGACCTCCTGGCGAGGCCGAAGCCCTGGCACATGCTGACGCAGAAGGGGCGGGAACCCTTCATCAGGATGAAGATGTTCTTGGAAGACGACCACGCCGTCCACAAACTAGTGGCGTCGCAGTACAAAATCGCGCCGGAGAAATTGATGAGGACCGGAAACTATAGCGGAGCACCTCGTAAGTATACAAATGCTTTATTTTAACTATTATTCATGAAATCATGGTAGACTAGTGGTTTGATCCATGGCCTCTCGACCAGAGGATCGTGAGGTCAAACCCGGGGTTTCACCTCTGAGTATTTTGCAATTCGTATGCAAAATTACATTTGAAATTCATAAATATCATTTGAATAAATAGAGACTCTCTACTCCCCTCATTATTTGCCAAAGTTGGTACCAAATGGCCTTAAACTGATCGGTTTACACTTTCGACATTATCGCTCACAGTTACTACGAGTATAAATATAGCTTAAAAGCGAAAACGTATTTATTTACCAGATTATACACTTGCGAGAGAATTATATGTGCAATAGGTCCTTCGGCTGATGATTACAATGACACATGCCCTAACCTGAAACTCTCATCTATTCCAGCATGTCCGCCAAACATGAACAAGCCGATGCCTCCGACGCAGAAGATGATCTCCGACGCGACATCCCTCCTCAGCAAAATGCAGCAGGAACAGCTGCTGGGCGGGCACGGGCACCTGGCGCACCTGGCGCCGCCCGCCGGCCTGCTGCTGACGCCGCCCGGCTTCCCCCCCCACCACGCCGTCACGCTGCCCCCCCTCGACGTCAAGGAGCGCAAGCCCCCCACGCACGCGCCTCCCGCCATGCGCCCCCTCCACCAACACATCTCCCCCAGCGTCTACGAGATGGCCGCGCTCACCCAAGACCTCGACACGCAGACCATCACGACGAAAATTAAGGAAGCGTTACTCGCCAACAACATCGGGCAGAAGATTTTCGGTGAAGCCGTGCTAGGACTGTCGCAGGGGTCCGTGAGTGAACTCCTTTCCAAACCCAAGCCCTGGCATATGCTCAGTATAAAAGGTCGGGAGCCGTTCATTCGCATGCAGCTGTGGTTGAGCGACGCGCACAATATCGACCGGCTGCAGGCGTTGAAGAACGAGCGGCGCGAGGCCAACAAGCGGCGGCGGTCCAGCGGGCCCGGCCAGGACAACTCCTCGGACACCTCCTCCAACGACACCTCCGAGTTCTACCACTCGAGCTCGCCCGGCCCGACCACGGGCGCGCCTTCCGCCAAGAAGCAGCGCGTGCTCTTCTCCGAGGAACAGAAGGAGGCCCTGCGACTCGCTTTCGCGCTGGATCCGTACCCCAACATGCCGACCATCGAGTTCCTCGCGGCGGAGCTCGGGCTGTCGACGCGGACCATCACCAACTGGTTCCACAACCACCGCATGCGGCTGAAGCAGCAGGCGCCGCACGGGCTGCCGGCGGAGCCCCCGGCGCGCGAGCAGGCCGCCGCGCCCTTCGACCCAGTGCAGTTCCGGCTGCTCCTCAACCAGCGGCTGCTGGAGCTGCAGAAGGAGCGCATGGGGCTCGCGGGTGTGCCGCTGCCCTACCCGCCCTACTTCGCCGCCAACTCCAACCTGGCGGCGCTGATCGGGCGCGGCCTCCTCCCGCCCGACGAAGCGAAGGACCAAGCCTCGGGCCTCGATCTCTCGATGCCGCTGAAGCGCGAGCCCGACGGCGACGATTTCGAGGACGACGACGTCGAGAGCAATCTCGGCTCCGAGGACTCGATGGACGACGGCGAGTCGAAGACGGAGCCGAAGGCGGCGTCGACGCCGGCGCGCTCCAGCCGGCGCAAGCCCGCCGCGCCGCAGTGGGTCAACCCCGACTGGCAGGACGAGAAGAAGCGGAACCCCGACGAGGTCATCATCAACGGGGTCTGCGTCATGCGGAGCGACGACTTCCGGCGAGAGGCGGAGGAGACGGTGCGCGTGGAGCCGTCGCCGGCGCGCGAGGCGTCCCCCCCCGCGCCCGCGCGCACGCCGCTCTCCCCGCGCGCGCCCCTCACCTCCCCTGACGTCTTGCCTGATGACAAGATCAAGGCGGAGGCGGACGACGACCGATGGGAGTACTAGACTGTAGCCAATTCGTGTGATAGAACTCTTGCCGAGTGTCTTAGCGGTTAAACGGGTCCGAGTGCGTAGCGTAGTGACTGTACTGATAGTAGCATATCAAGGTTGGACGTTATTTATTTATTTGAGGCGCCGATTCATGGAATGGCGCGCGGCCGGCCTGACTGTGAGGCGTAGACGTCGAGTGCAAATATTATTGTGTAGTTAAATGTACTGTTTTGTTATAATTACATTGTAAGGCCAAAGACTTTGTACATAGACCCTCTATTAGCTTGTTTCGTGATATGCCAGGCATAGTCCCGTGCGGGCGAAAAAACTTACGATACAAATTATGCATTTTGCTTTAATTTTTAATTTATAGACGACAGTACCCTGACTCGGTACTGGCATCTGAGTATTTTTAATTCGTTTTTAACTTTTGAAATCGATTATTGTAAATAAATATACCAAATATGTATCGGATAGGGAGCGTGTACATATAGCGTAGGCCTGGTTGTAAGATACAGCGTTGTAAGGTAGGTTCATTATTGTTAAAAGAAAACGAAAGTGCAATCTGATGTAATTAAAGTTAAGCTAAGATCGTAACTGGCTCGCAGTTGAAAAGTATTATTACGTTTATATGAACCGGTGAGGTTTTAAATATTATAATTGGGTTACATAAGTTACATTTAAATTATGAATGTTTTATTTTTTACTATTGTATGTTTTCTATACTTTATTTTATACGAGAGGACGCTCAAGTTTGTGATTTGCGGTAGTTAGCTGTCATTTTTAATTTTTAATTTCCCACTATACAAGAGTAGCGCAAACTTTTTTTAACGACCTTAGAGAACGTACAAATTAAAACGGATACGATTAAGCAAATAATGTATTGCTTGCGGTTATAGTTTTATTTTATTTTAGCAATAAATTTGCTTTTAATCTTATTTCAGTTTTTTTTTTTCATTTTTGTTTTCCCCTTACCTTTCGTTATCCTTAGACTAAAAATAAACGATAGTTGTATATTCGAAGGAACCGTACTCCTTGCATCACAGTGTATATAGTTTATATTGAGTTCTAATTGTAAATAATGAAATGCCACATCTAGCTAGTGAAGGTATGGTTAAGTAGGCAAATAGACGCCCTGGCGTAACGTAGGTAATGGGTTTGATCATTAATAATCAAAATTATGTCTCTATTACAATGTGTCCGGAAAATGTATTGGAATTTACTCGGATATAGCTCTAGGCTTCAGGTTTTCGAAATTCAAAAATATAACGGTTTGAAAGTTAAAAGATACAAGTCTTAAAGTTCAGTTTTCTAGTAATACCGAATTGCATACATATCGATGTTATATATAAACCAGTAAGTTAGATAAGTTATAGCATATAATAGTCAATATTGAAAACTTTACAACTGTCTGACAGTGACAAGAAACTCATTTTAAATCTCGGAAAAATTGACCTTTTTATACTTCGACGATGCAATGAAAAATGTAGTGATTATTTTGAATCAGTTCTTGAATTATTTCCTAGCTTTTGCTTTAAAAGTATTAATATATTTATATCGTTACTTAATGTGTACTCTGAATGTTTTTGAGCCACCTATCTCACTACAAAAAAGTACTAAAGAAAAAAAATGCTTTCAATACTCATTTACTTTGGGCAAATCATTGCTAATGTTTTGAAGTAGGCACCAAAAATCACTTTCTTCGAATACAAAAACTAAAGTAAGCTATAGACGTTTTTTTAAGTTCACAAAGCAAAGGGAAACTCGGTCAAATTTTTTTGACATCTCAATGAAGATTTCTGTGACATGCCAGTCGGCGCTAGTGTCATGAGATTCGTTTGACAATTTTGACATTTGTGATTTGTTGAATAACTAAATAGCCAATCGCAAGCAAGACTGTAACATCAAACGGACCTCGCGATGCTAACGCCATCTAGCGGTATTTCGCATTTCATTTCACCCTCATAGATTTTATACCCGGTGGATTAAAAATAATTCAGATATTGGCGTCAAAATCAAAATTGATAATTGTCTATAAAACATAACCACAGCTGACCCAAAAAAGACAAAATAAAAGGCAAAGACTTGTATTTTTTCTAAGTGTTTTGCTGAAAATTTTGAATTTGAACGCCAAATGATAAATAAGTTGTAGTAACGCCATCTAGTATGTTATTTGTTACGTTAATGTTTACAACGGTAGTTAATACAATGTACATAAGTAACGTAGCGGATAGATTATTATACGTTATCTCAATTATAATAATGAATAGTAATAAAATAGCGGTAATTATTATTGTTCATATCATATTAATAATAATGATGCTGAAACCATTGTCTTCTTTCTGAACAATTTCTAAAGTTATTAAATTTAAAAATAAAGAAATTGCTAATCAGGCGATGTTTTATTTGGACGGTTGTCTTTTTACGTAACGAAAATATAATGAAAGGTAAACGTCACAGTGTTCAACCTGCTGATGTCCAATAGACGACACCCTGCTGCCACCTCTATTGATAATGACAGGAAATCAAACATGACAACTATTGGGGCAGTGACCAGCACTCGGACGTTTACCTTAATTCAAATTAAATTGCTTATTTGGGCCATATTCTCCGAAACCAACAGTTTCGTCTCCTGCAAATTATTATGATAGGCAAAATGGCTGGAAAGCGAAAGGTAAGACGTAAAATGTCATAATTGATTGAATCAGGCGTTAGTTTGCGGAGGTCCATCAATGAACTAAAAGAATTTCTTCTAACATAATAACAATTATAATTAAATTCATAATAATAATTTTGTCTAACATCTGGTACCATGGTGTAGGTACGGTTGTGTTGCTCTGAAGATGAGCTCTGGTTGAGTTCGAAACGTGTCACTGTATTGTGGTGGTGGTGATAGATGGGTTTTTGTGATTTGGGCCAATCAACTATTTTACCTGCACTTTGGGCGTCTCCTGCGTTACCAAAATTGTCTCTGGCGTTACCACAAAATCGTACTTCTAACAAGATATTTCATAGTTTAATAGGTTGAACTTACGTAGGATGGCATGTATTCATGTAGGTACACTATCTATTAAATAACAGAAAAAACATGTTTACTTACAAAAATCTGCAATTGTTTGAAAAATGTCGCGGACAGATTAGTGTGGGTAAAAAAGTTGATTGGCCCATTTGTGCGTGTTCTTACATTGTGGGGGTGGGGGAACTGCATGAACACGCATTATCTTGCATAAACACAGCTGTTATAAGGTCGCGGGTGAGCAAAGAAACTCTTTTAGTTCAGTGAAATCTCACTAGCATTAAGACTGTGTAACAGCTGTTTAAGCAGGCTATGAACAGAAGGAGATCTAAGGAGCTAACCGCCAACCTTTAACGACGAACCAGCAGTTGCTTAATATAAAAAGTTTTTGGTAAAAAATACATTTTTAATACAAGCTTTTTTGCTGACTGACTTTACTTGCATTGTCACCCAAACTACATTTGCATACCATATTTCAAGTCGCTGCTATTAACCGTCGAAGAGTTCCGCCTTGCGGAGACGATCCTGGCCGGACTACCAGGATGTCACTACTAGATTATTGTATTGTCACGCAATTTACATAAGTATGCCAAGTTTCAAATCAATCCGTCTACTGGAAGTTGGTCGAATTTAACTTGCAAGACTTGATTACAGACACACTTGGGACACGGGACGGGTGAAACTATATAAAAGCTTGTAAAAAGAAAGTAATTTTTTTTTATATAATTATAAACAAAAATAGGCTTTCATTTGACCACAATCACGCGGTAGGCTACGAACGAATATATGTGGACTTAGATGAAGCATATACATATTAAAGGCCCATTTACCCTAGATTTAAAAATTTGGACGATATATATAATAATTTAGCACGTATGATAGACACTCTTTACCCCATAACCGAGACCGAGAAGCCGTGGTGGACTAGTGGTTTGACCTATCGCCTCTCAAGCAGAGGGTGGGTTCAAACCCCGGCTCGCACCTCTGATTTTTTCCAAATTCATGTGCGGAATAACATTTGAAACTTACCACGAGCTTTGCGGTGAAGGAAAACATCGTGAGGAAACCTGCACAAACCTGCGAAGCAATTCAATGGTGCGTGTGAAGGTCCCAATCCGCACTGGGCCCGCGTGGGAACTATGGCCCAAGCCCTCTTGTTCTGAGAGGAGGCCTCTACCCTGCAGTGGGACGTATATAGGCTGGGATGATGACCCCATAACATTGCTGCGGATGTATGGGCGACTCACTTAACATCAGCGCGGCTAATCCGAAATTCGAAAATCGAAGTTCGTATCGTACGTCCCCTTACTCTTGTATTAAATATAGGACCTAAGCGTCAGAGGGACGGAACGACACGAACTTCGATTTTCGTATTTCGGAGTAGGCCCTTAGGTGAACCGTCTGCTCGTTAGTCTGCTGTTACATAAAAAAACACTTCAGTGCTGGGGTTTGAGCATGGACAATAATGCAATAACGAGAGAAACCGCAGGCAAAAGTAGAGCAACATACAAAGCCAGAAAGATAACTTGGGAATAAAAAAAAGGAAATTTTTGCGAAAAGTTTCTGCGTTAGGACTCGGTGGTTATTTACCAAACGAAAACATAGATGGCGCCACTCGTTGATTAAAAGCTGTACAGCATCTACTAGAAAGGTGCATGAGGCAAAAATCTTAAGGTATAACGCAAACGAAGAATATTTTGGATCACAAACGCTCTCTTCAAACAAATAAATGCCATATTTTTATCCATCTAAAGAAGCTTAAATAGCTAAAGGAACGAGGGACCGACCGCTTCCGGCCCAGCAACAGTTCGATTGTGAAATTAGTTTGATCACAACAAAGTTTACGATATTGATTCGGTCTTTCTTATCCAAGGTCACTCGGGGACGGTTTAAGTACGACCTGTAATTGTCGACACGGAATGAGCGTCAAAAATGTACGAACTGATAATTGCCATAAAAGATTTCGATTATTATCAGGTCGTACTTAAACCGTCGTGTAACGTCGTCGTACTTTAACAAGCCGTGGTGGCCTAGTGGTTTGACCTATCGCCTGTCAGGGTCGTGGGTTCAAACCCCGGCTCGCCCCTCTGAGTTTTTCGAAATTCATATGCGGAGTTACATTTCAAAATTTACCACGAGCTTTGCGGTGAAGGAAAACATCGTAAGGAAACCTGCACAACCTGTGAAGCAATTCAATGGTGCGTGTGAAGTTCCCAATCCGCACTGGGCTCGCGTGGGAACTATGGCCCAAGCCCTCTTGTTCTGAGAGAAGGCCTGTGCCCAGCAGTATATAGGCTGGGATGGTACCAGGTCCGTGAATTAGTGTCGTTCATTCCAGATCGATAAATACTGGGTCGAACACAAACTGCATCCATTTGGGTGGTATTTTATCTAATTATTAATTAGTTATAAATACATGAATTTAAATATCGCTTTATTTAATTATTTAAAACAAAGGACTTTTAGGGGCTGTTTCACCATCCATTGATTAGCGTTAACTGTTGTGAATAAATAAAGCGAATTTACTGATAAACACAAACTATATTAATAAAAACTTAGCAAGTACAAAACATAATATTCGCAAGTCACACAGTCGGCATAAGAGAGATGCCTAGGACGTCACTGCGACAGCTGGTAGCGTGAAGTCAACATTGCTCATATTATTTGCGTAGGCGGTTTGCATTTATTCCTTCATTAACCGACGGTTAAATGTGATGCCGTCTCCGTCTATTCGAACAAAACAAATAGAGACGGCATCACATCTAACCGCCAGTTAACACTAATCAATGGATGGTGAAACAGCCCCTAAATAAAGTACAAAAATATCAAATTACAATAAAAACTTCTTTTTTACCTAACCTAGCTTAAAGTAAAACACACATACATGTAGAATTATGAATATTGACATTGCCATACGGGGTTTATTATGGATTGAAATTATAGCACCTACGAAACGCCAGTGTTGCCATGCGTGGCGCGCTTGACAGAGCCTGACTGTGGCCCATTTCACGAAGTTCATCATCATCATCATCATCAGCCGGAAGACGTCCACTGCTGAACAAAGCCCTCCCCCTTAGAACGCCACAATGAACGACAACTCGCCACTTGCATCCACCGGTGGGAGGCCTGCCAACGCTTCGTCTTCCGGTTCGTGGTCGCCAATCGAGGACTTTCACGAAGTCAATAGTTACAATTTACAAGCGGTAGTCTCTTTTCATTGTATACTGTTAAACAGAGACTACCGCTTGTAAATTGCAACTTGTAGCTTCGTGGAATAGGGCACTGGACGCGGGAAAAACAATCGAACGATTGAGGCCGAATGGCCAAGTGGTTGAGAACCTGTCTATGAAGCTTGAGGTCGTAGGCTCGGTCCGCGGCCGGGCAGATATCGACAGTATCAAGAACTGTTACGCGTTTCTTTATTATTAACTAGGCTTTTCTTTAAGTTACTGTGAATCGTTATGATAATAACGATAATTGCATTACTCAGATTTCAGGGAATGAGTGCCGTATTGTTTTGGTTTTATGTTGACCTCAAATAGTGGACTTTTGTTTGTTCTCCAAAATAGGTTCATTCGCTGCCCGATTCTCACTTGTTTGCCCACATTGATGTCAGGGTCGGAACCCGACTCTCTAAATCCTATCTTACGATATACAAAAATAAATAAATATCATGGGACACTTGACACCAATTGACCTAGTCCCAAACTAAGCAAAGCTTGTACTATGGACACTAGGCAACGGATAAACATACTTATATAGATAAATACATACTTAAATACATATTAAACATACAAGACCCGAGAACAAACATTCGTATTATTCATACAAATATCTGCCCCGGCCGGGATTCGAACCCGGGACCTTAAGCTTCGTAGTCAAACACAGGTATATACATATACATAAACAGCAGACAGCCAGGTTTGCATGAAAAAATATGTTTGAAAAGGTCAAATAAGTAATTCCCGATCGTAGCCGGCGCAGATAACTAGTCGTACATATTGATAGACGTTTATTATGTAACTAGCTTTTACCCGCGGCTTCGCACGCGTAAACTATTCGGTGTGGTAGCTGCAATTGAAATTTTCGGGATTTTACAAAATTCCCCTGGAAATTTCCAATATTTATATCGTGGTCTTCATTGAGGTTGTGTTGTGAATAACTGTACAAAATTCAAGACTCTAAACCCAGTGCTGAAGTTTCAAAATTTTTCTTTTTCCAAATTCAAATGCAAAATTCAAATCAAATTCAAATCATTTATTCAGTAAATAGGCCGCAATGGGCACTTTTACACCTCATTTTTCGACATTTTATTTCTAGGTATCCGGTGGTAATATCGGGTCAAAAAGTCATCTATGTGTTTTTCTAGACATCCAGCTTCCTACATACCAAATTTCATGACTAAGCTCAGCGGTTAATATTTCAAGATTTTATCCCTATCCCGATGGAATATCGGGGTAAAAAATAGATTATGTGTTATTCCAGAGGTCCAGCTACCTACATACCCAATTTCATGGCCTTAAGCCCAGTGGTTGTTATTTCGAGATTTTATCCCTAGCTATCCCGTGGGAATATCGGGTCAAAAAGTCGCTTATGTGTTATTCCAGACGTCTAGCTACCTACATACCAAATTTCATGACTCTAAGCCCAGCGGTTATTATTTCAAGATTTTATCCCTATCCCGTGGGAATATCGGGATAAAAATTAGCCTGTGTGTTATTCCAGATGTCCAGCTACCTACATACCAAAATTCATGGCTCTAAACTCAGTGGTTGTTATTAGAGATTTTATCCCTAGCTATCCCGTGGGAATATCGAGTCAAAAAGTCCCTTACGTGTTATTCCAGACGTCTAGTTACCTACATACCAAATTTCATGACTCTAAGCCCAGCGGTTATTATTTCAAGATTTTATCCCTATCCCGGGGGAATATCGGGATAAAAAGTACCCTATGTGTTATTCCAAAGGTCCAGCTACCTACATACTAAATTTCATGGCTCTAAGCCCTGCGGTTGTTTTTCAAGATTTTATCCCTATGTATCCCGTGGGAATATCGGGTCAAAAAGTCACCTATCTGTTATTCCAAACGTCCAACTACCTACATACCAAATTTCATGACTCTAAGCCCAGAGGTTGTTATTTCAAGATTTTATCCCTATCCCGTGGGAATACCGGGATAAAAAGTATACTATGTTTTAATCTAGGTTATAAACTAACTTTTCGCCAAATTTCATCCAAATCCGTCCAGCCGTTTCAGCGTGAAAAAGTAACAAACATACTCACTCACTCACTCACATACTCACTCACAAACTTTCACATTTATAATATTAGTAGGATTATGTTACCTAAAATTATATTTTTTTACCAAACATCCTTGTCGGTTATTAAATGAATTGCGGGATGTTAACCATTATTTGATTACAATAAGCTGTTTCACCATCCATTGATTAGCGTTAACCGACGGTTAAATGTGATGCCGTCTCCGTCTATTCGAACAAAACAAATAGAGACGGCATCACACCTAACCGCCAGTTAACACTAATCAATGGATGGTGAAACAGCCCCTAAATCTACCAGTAAATAATCATAACTACAAATACTTTGTAAATGCAATTCAATTAAATTATAGATCCGGCCAAGCGCAAGTCAAGGTAGAAACAAAATGCATACAGTTTGGGGTCATTTTGTATTAGTTGTTCCTGAAAAATCAAAAAATATGTCAGTCTTCAATAATATTTCGGGTGTCTGGAAAAGTTTTAAATTAATTATATCTATTAATAATGTAGTAAAATGTTGCCGTTTTATCTCAATATTTACCTCCTATACTCTCAAATTCCATCCTACTAATAAGAAATGTGAAAGTTTGTATAGTTCCCACGAAATAGCGATAAAAGAATTCTACGCAGACGGAGGATCGGGCAACAGGCTAGTGGTTGAATAAATTCAAGTTTTATTTTAATTTTTAGATGTGTTATGCTTTGACCTTCAATTAGATTTAAAAAAATTAAATCCAATGACATTTTTATACAAAGTGGCAAAAATGGTGCGCACTGGCTGACTCAGCGCAGGTTCGGATTACTACCCCCCCCCCCTCGTCGTCGAAGTACAAGACGACTACTCTTCATATAACACGTCATTGTCTAAAGAAGATTAATAGAGTTCCGTTTATCATTCGGGTACGGAACCCTAAAAACAGTTATTCTTCTCGCACGCGTGAAATCTAGTAAATTTAAACTACATTTAAACCGTATTTAAAACATTAATCACTACAGAAACTGTAGTCGAGCAACAAAGGCAAAATAATTGAATATAGCAAAAATAATGTATAAGTTTTTGTTGCTTTTGTTGGTGTGTGGGGTGACCGTAGAATCTAATGGAATTGAGGTGACCAGCTATGCTGATGACATTCTTCGTCTTGCCAATCAAACGTCACCAGTGTTTCGGGACTTTTTGCAGATTCTCTTTGGAAAAGTGGTGAGTTCTAACTCCATCTCATTTCATATACTTCCAATGCTGGTCATAGGCGTCCTCTCACTAAGAGCACTTGTTTTTACACTCTACGCCATTGAATTCCTACGCTGGTAGCTCATACGGGATGCTGATGATGATGGAGATGAAGATATGGATGGATGGATGGATCAAATAATTATGATATCGGTGATAACGATGATTATGTGGTTATAAAGTATAACGATAATGATGTTGATTATGATAATGAGTTGTATATAGAATGATAATGATGTTGGTGGTGGTGGTTGTGGTGATGATGACGATGACAGTGATGATGATGATGATTATGATGATGTTAATGATGGTGATGATAATGATGGATCGTCAGACGACGACAACGATTATATTGTTGATAAAGGTAATAAATGAACTTTATTAATCCTTTGACTTCTCAGAACAAGACCAGCTTCCGTGCAGTGTTGGAAGTGGCTTCGAACCTAGTGGGATCCTTCTTCCCGCAGCGGCATCTCCCAAGGGTCCCTGAGCGATGGTGGGGCGACGAACACCGTGAGCGAGACACCAGGATAAGGCCCTTCAGAGTGGAGTTCTCTGACGAGGTAAGCTAGCCCCAGACTCTTAGGAACAAGGTTATTGCGGCCTTCTTTAAGCACAATGATAATAATCGCATAGAGATAGTAAAATAAACTGATTAAAAATAATGAAAATCTGAAGTCACTTATGTAACAAAATAAAAATATTCATGTAAGAAACTGAATACGTGAGTAAAACAAAAGATGCTAGCAAGCTGTGGCGTACGGGAGGGTGGCGCGCTGCTGCAGGCACTAACTAGCGACTGACTGCACTGGAATTCACTCACTTGCTAGTAGCAATAACAAGGTAGATTTAGGGGCTGTTTCACCACCCATTAATTAATTTTATTTGACGGATAAATGTGATGCCGTCTCCATCTATTCGGACAAAACAAACCGAGGCGGCATCACATTTATCCAGACCCTTAGTCTCATATTCGTCATTCATTAGTACGAGTAATTTAGTACTCATATCCGTGCGACGCCAGCTGCAGACTTTTCGACGACTTCTTTACCATTTTCGTATTCCAGATGATAACGGACCTGCGTGCACGCATCCACAACAGACGCAACATTACGCACGCGTTGCGTGGTGCGGCGCACGCTTACGGCACCAATGCGGACTATTTAAACCACTTCCTCGACTTCTGGGCGAATGACTACGACTTCAAGAAGAGAGAGGACTGGCTGAACAGGTTCCCTCAGTATGTCACTAACATCCAGGGTTAGTTCAATATTTAACTTAGATAGAGTTGAAAACCCAGGATGGGGTAGGCAGAGCACACGAAACGTTAACGCTTCGGAGCCACTTTTAACAATTTAAGGTTTTAAGTTTAACAAAAACGGTACAATATTGATAGGTTGCTAGCCTGTCGTCTACGCTATACCTTAACCTATTCGTGTGCTCTGCCTACCCCATTTGGGAATACAGGCGTCATTTTTGTGTGTGTGTGTGTGTGTGTGTGTGTGTGTGTGTGTGTGTGTGTGTGTGTAAAAACCCAGGATTTTAATGAATCATAGCTTAGAGCTGTCTCCAGGACCACCTTCAAATAAGTTTTTGTAAGCTTTTCTTTGACTGATATCATCATCATTACCTATATCAGCCATGGGACATAGGCCTTCTCCACAGACCTCAGTTGCTTCGGTTGGAAGACTTGGAAGCTGTCTGCATGGGAGCGCCAAAGTTTGCATACTTCTAGTCTTACCTTGTGTATGTCTGAATCATCAATTGTCATTTTTTTCCCACTGAAATCTTACATTTTTCTGAAATGAAATGGTAATCTAACAATTCTGAAGAATTATTAGGTTTATAGAAAAAAGAGTTATGACAAACGATCATTCTGGCAAACATTACATTTGGACTTTCAATCAGTATGTGGCTAGTGATGAACCTAATGTCGTTCAGTTTGACGAGTACGATCTGTTTTTATTATTTGCTCCTGTTAAAGGCCGCACCCGATATGATATTGGTAGGGTTGGCTTTATACAAGGCCATTAACAGAAGCATGCATTCCAGGCCTGGATATTCACTTCATGCACATCAGACCTCCCAACCCTCACCAGAAGCTGGTTCTTCCACTGCTCATGCTGCACGGATGGCCCGTCACCGCCTTCGAGTTTGTCCACGTCATAGATAACTTGCTCAGTGAACGTGAGGATTGTGACTTCGTGTTTGAGATGATCGTGCCGGACTTGCCAGGGTATGGGTACTCTGAGGTTAGTAAAGTGTGCCAGTTTTAGGGTTCTGTACCTCATCATCATCATATCATACGTAAGACGTCCACTGTTGGAAATAGGCCTTTCCCATAGATCTCCAGTTGCTTAGGTCGGAAGCTTCCTGCATCCACCGTAAACCCGCGGCTTTAAACACGTCATCCGTCGATCTCGTTGGTGGACGTCCTACGCTGCGCTTACCTATCTCCTAATTTCTAATTCAATCCGTAGAGAAATCCCGAGCATAACTCTCTTCGCAGCTCGCTGAGTAACTCTGAGCTCTGTACATCTCGATAGAAAAAAATTAAACCAACTTCAAAACTATAACTAAAATTGTAAAATAAATATGCCAACTATTTCTTCGCTCTATGCCTTCAAATAAATAGTTGGCATAGTTACGTACTTCTTTTAAAGATAAAACTTCTATTTCTCCCTTTTTAGTCACAGTTTTAAAATCTTTGTAATGTTATTAAAGTACTCATTCACTTGTCTATTTAATTTTGTTCTTTCTTTCATTCAGGGCACTAGCAAGATAGGTCTGTCTCAGTACCAGATGGCCATAATCATGAAGAACCTGATGCGACGCCTGGGCAAGCCTCGCTTCTACATCCACGCCGGCGACATTGGCCAGTTTGTGGCCGACTCCATGGCAGTTCTCTTTCCTGACAGGGTACTAGGACTCCACACTAATTTCGCTTTCAGGTAGGGTACACAATGATTTAACCCTTTGTTCAGCAGTTTACGAGTTCTGGCGTTGATGATGCTGATGATAAAAATACAGGATGGAGAGCATGAACATGTTGAATACGAGTTTTTAGTCCGGTGCTTACTAGTCAGGTTTTAGTTTCACAAATTTATAATAATTATATTATAGCATCCTTGTTTTGCATGTGGAGTAACTTTTCGATTATTCCAGTCTCCGCCCTGAAACGCTGGTTAAATATGTGCTGGGACAGTTGTACCCTTCTGCTGTGGAGGAGCCACGGTACCAGAACAGAATGTACCCCCTCGCCGACTTTGCCAGGTTCTACGCGGAAAACACTGGCTACTTGCACCTTCACGCCTCTAGACCAGATAACGTGGGTTCGTAAACATACTCTTAAGATATTATTCCATAGAAGTCTTCGTCTCACTCCCACTCTCCATTATCATCATAACAGCCGTAGGACGTCTACTGTTGGACATGGGCCTTCCCCATGTCCTACACGTAAACGATTATTTACATAATTTCAACCAGGTTCGATTCTCAGACTTTTTTTATAATGCCATTTTTATTAAAGCCATAGAAGAACAGATTTTGCTACCTATCTCAAGTTTCTGACTTCTCCATACTAACCCATTTGGATTGATCACATCACCCTGTCTAATAATTTTCAAACCTCATTTGACAGGACACGGCCTCGAAGACTCGCCAGTAGCCCAGGCGTCCTGGCTCATCCAGAACATAATCTTGGCCACCAGACCCCGCGACCTCCTGGTCCCCAACGGCAACCTGCCCCAACACTACCACATGAGCGATCTCTTCGACTCCTTCACGGTCTACTGGGCTGCCCAGTGCATGGCCACCAGCATCCGCTCGTATGCCGAGACCCTTGCGTGGTTCCAGGATCCGCTGACCGCCGTGATTTTAATGTAAGGATTGGAAGAGTCATCCAATGAGGGCTATCGCGTATGAATTCGCCGCTAGAGGCGCTAGGGTAGCGTGAGGTCTCCGAAATGTCAAATCTCATAGTTTTTTGGTGAGCTACGCGGGTTTATTTGTAATTAGAATAATTTTGTGAATATTTTGCATTACCTGAAATTAATTATGGCAATTATGCGTTACGGGGCAATGAATGTCTGTGTTTTGAGACAGTTTTATCTTTCGGAAACTTGTCCTCGATATTTTTATGGTACGGTTTTAAGGTGTATAAGGCCGTCTTGCAGGAAAAAATAAATCTAGATTTAAAGCTGGGTTAAAGCTGGCTTAAGCTTGACAGTTCCATACAATTTGACACTACTAAACTGAGCTTAACGCTAACTCGAGATTTACGTGTTTCCAGCAAGCGGCCCTTAAATATGATTTTAATGTAAACTTTGTTTTCACGCCCGTAATAACAGACTTAAAGCCACACATAAAAACCTCACGCAACAGTGGCGCCGTCTGGAAAGACAAAAAACGATAGCCCTGATTGTTACCCATGTCATGCACCGGTTCCCTAATTTTTCGCAGAAAACAATTTTCCCAATTATTCATATTCATAGGTATTCATAGGTATTCATAGGTGTCGGTAGGAAGTGTCAAATATTTTTACACGCTCCGCTGTGGCAGACATGAGTACATGTGACTATACACCTGACAGTGACTTCATCATCATCATCACCATAGTCCGTGCCGCAACTACGCGCCGCCAGCTGTCCCAGCACGGTAGACAGTTCAAGGTGCTGCCTACCCTAAAATTGACCCAATGCAAGCCTATGCACCTGACCAATGAGGGCTATCGCGAATGAATTCATCACTAGAGGCGCTAGTGTAGCGTGAGGTCTCCGAAATGTCAAATCTCATAGTTTTTGGGTGAGCTACGCGGGTTTATTTATAATTAGAATAATTTTGTTAATATTTTGCAATATCTGAAATTAATTATGGCAAATATGCGTTCCGGGGCAATGAATGTTTGTGTTTTGAGACAGGTTTGTCTTTCGGAAACCTTTGTCCTCCCTTTTTTCCGAACAAAACAGGGACTATGCAATACTGTATGTCCGCTCGATTTTATGGTACAGGTTTATAAGGTGTATTATATATATGATATTAATCTAAACTTTGTATTCACGCCCGTAATAACAGACTTTGAAAGCCATACTTAAAAACCTCACGCAACAGTGCGCCATCTAGTAAGACAAAAAACGATAGCCCTCATTGGATGCACGTGTTAAAGGACCGACAGAAAGCCCTTTAACTTCATCGCTGCATAATTCTTTATAAAAATTAGGATTACAATCCTCAGGACACCCACTCGTGTACCCTTCGCCGCCATTCGCTTCCGGCACGAGCTGATCTACCAGCCCGACTCCTTCCTTCGCGACAAGTACCCCAACCTGGTGCAGGCTTTGACTATGGACTTTGGCGGTCACTTCGCCGGTTACGAGGAGCCCGCTGCCCTAGCTGACTCCATTTGGACAGCTGTCAAGAAGATGGAAGCATTCACCACCAGAAAAGATATAACTGAGGGCTTGTTGGTGTGAACTGAGAAGGAGTAATCGGAGTTAATGTGTAAACTTCAATCTTACTAGGCTACTCTCCAACCACACGTGACAGACTGATACTTATACATAAATTTTCATCCAGACGCCTTCTTTCTCCATTTCCACATATTAAATACTTTATTATATGTATAGATATCGCACAAATCCAAAAAATCTACAGACATTTTTACTCCCTGTTTTTAGGGTTCCGTAGCCAAAATGACAAAAACGGAACCCTTATAGTTTCGCCTGTCTATCTGTCTGTCTGTCCGTCCGCGGCTTTGCTCAGGGACTATCAATGCTAGAAAGCTGTAATTTTTCACGAATATAATAAATGTTTTTTTTGGTATTAATAAATAACAACAATAATAACAAGAATGAAAACACTAACGCATTTATATTTTATGACAAACGTTTCAGAACGTGTCATTGTTTTTTTTTCGGGTGCGTTTCCGAATCTCTTTTCATTCATCATTTGATATCTATTTTCTTCCAGTTTGTTCTGTATTTTTTTTGTAATTATAGATGCATTTGGAACAATTTCAGAAAACTAAAATGAGCTTTATAATTACTAAATAAATGTTTTATAATAAGAATAAAACAACAGATTTAAATATTACTTCAACAATGTATGACGAACTTTCTTTGTGAACACGTCAATATTCAACGGTTACTTCCTCAACCACGTATCTACCCGAAATGTATACAACAAATCAACACTCTATCGTACTTAACAACATAAAGATTATTCTAAAGCAATTTTGTGGCCAGATACGAGGTTGTGAAAGTAAGCGGTCTATATTAATGGGGCATGTTCACGATAACGTTCCAATTTCAAAAACTCTTTCCAGCCGAGAGGATAAAAAGCGACTTTCCACGCAGATTTCGAAGGATAAAGAAAGCTTTTTCGAGCCAGTGAGGTGAAATAGTTATTTGTGCAACAAGAGAGCAAAGTTGTTTTTTGTTGCGAGTGTTGATTTTGAATCCCGAGTCAGCGAAGGTTCTAGGTTAGAATCCTGAGAACAGCAAGGGATTCAAACACACGAGATGCAAAAAAACTTTGGTCTCGTGTGACACATACAATTTTTCAGCAGCGAGGACATAATTTAAATGTAACATAAGAATAACACCACATATACCTACCTGTTTACAAACGAAACACATTTTTTTTTAATATAATCCGATTATTAAGTAACAAATACAATAATTACATTTAAAACCATAAAAAAGTGTTCGGTAGCTACATACAAATGTCATACTCATAACATGCATTGTAATTTGAACTTAGAACTCAAAGAGGAATGAGAGATGATATCTTTGTTAGAACTTCTTGTCCTAATGTCACAATTATTATTTAATACTGCAAAAAGCCTCATCTTGGGATCATTAAAAAGGTTGAGCAATAAACGTATAATTTATCATAAATGTTATTAAACCTTTAAATATGAATTTTATTAAGATTTCTATTACATAAACATAATAAAATTTGTTAAAAATTCATTCAATTTAACAAATATTTATTCCAACTGTATACGGAAATCTTTAAAAAAAAGGAAAGAGAAAGAAGCGGCTTTCGTGCAACGAGGTTGCATACTTTATTAAAAGATCGGGAAAATTTACATTTTGTAAATATTTCGTTGTCATGTAATTTATTAGGTATCGATATATTTGTAATACTAAAAATTTAATTTAAGATTTAATGTAATCAACACATTTGATCCTCTCTCGCTTTTTTCGTGTTAAAGTGAAATGACAGATCAAAGTATAGTTCAAATATTTAGAATTCAGTGAGTAGAACACTGTACTCAGCTTTTAAACAAAAATTAAAAAGCTACTTTGTCTCACGGAGTGAGCAAAATGCGATTTTGCTCACTGATTTCTCATAGCAAAACCTGCCTGTTTGAGGTGCTGAGGTGAAAAAATATTTACACTACTCGTCCGGTCCATCCTAAAAATTCTTGTTTATGTTAATATTATGTACTCTCATCGGCGCCCTGGTATGCTCGCAATTCAGAAATCCATGAGTCCATGAGTACCTGGAAATCCCAACCATCTCAGCCGAAGTGAAACGTACTCAGCCAACTACAGGGACCGACTGATGATTCACCCAAACCCGTTATCCAGTGTACTTTTGCAGCCAAATCCGATTAAAAGACTCAAGAGAGCTGATGTGCTGCCTTAGTAAGGGGAGGCAGAGCAGTGGTTCTGCCTTGCCAAACCCCAACCTCTAGCAACCCACCTGATTATAGTCTAGAGGGTGACATCTATCTGGCATACTTTTTAATGTCCGAAACTGATTACGCATAACAGGTTTCGCATAATTTATTTACGCCGAATCTTAAACTTGCCGAAACTTAGTTCGGCATAATTCTGTGTAAGCCGAATAATGGTTTACCCGAGTTTATTTTAGCATAAACGTGATTAAACGTGCGGAAAAAACACAAGACGACACCCATCACGAGTAGGTAGTCGATCAGGATGAGAGTAGGGGTATGGGTAGGACCGATGAAAAATCGGCAGTTGCAGATATCGATAAAAATGGGCGTGCAGCAGAAAAGCAGCGGGCAAACGCTTAAAAAACTTGCGGCACAAGCCGGCCACACACAATTGGTAAAATCACTGGTACTGACAATGGTATCACTACACCAAAGGAAAAGCTGGTTGCAGAATATTTTAAAATAAAAATTCCAACTCTGACAAGAGCTCCGCGCTATCCAACATGTGATCAAAGAATTCAGGCCAAAACAAAAACAATAGTACAGTCACCAGCACCAATATCTGACACAACAAGCGTGCATAAATATCTGATACGACTCTATTTCTAGGGCCGGAAGGACGTGTCAGATATTTTTGCACGCTTGTTGTGTCAGATATTGGTGCTGGTGACTGTACTATTGTTTTTGTTTTGGCCTGAATGTAATAAGTGCGCCTGGGTGGTTATAACTTGCAACCTCGTGATTCGGTAGCATAATATTGCTTTATAATATTTTTTCTTTGTACGTTACTAGTAATGTAACTCATTAATGTACGAATAACAAGGGTATTATTTCATTAGAATAGCAATCTGACCACGGATACCTTATATCTTAGGTGTCTATAGCTAGACTGTTGTAACATCAAATCATAAGAGAGTTTCAGAACGTATAATGTGTATTGATAGGTTTTTGAACAACCAATAAATATAGATAATAAACATGTCTACCGTTGTTTCATTAAAACATGCTGAAATCTGACCAAGGACACAAAACAAAAGAGTGGCCATGATACAGAAGGAATAATTCCTTATAGTAACGGAAATAGGGCCATTATGCAAAGAAAATATAAATCCCATTTATTCCCTATCCCGTGGGATAGGAATTCCCGAATTTAACTTGCAAGATTTAACTACAAATAAGACAGACAACGGGACTGGTGAAACTAAATAAAAGCTTATAATAGTATACACATCGTCATCTTCATTTGGCATTTACTTCTTAAAACTGAATAAGAACGCCTCTCTTAGCATTGAACGCTTCCATCTTCTTGACTGACATCCAAATGCTGTCCCCGAGGACAGCCGGCTCCTCGTACCCGGCGAAGTGTCCGCCGAAGTCCAGGGTCGAGGCCTGCACCAGGTTGGGGTACTTGTCGCGGAGGAAGGAGTCAGGCTGGTAGACCAGCTCGTGCTGGAAGCGTATGGCGGCGAAGGGTACTTCCGTGGGTGTCCTGAGGATTTTTATTGTCAATATTGATTGTTATGCGGTATTTTCTGGTATGTAGGAAGCCTATATCTTGATTGTCTCGGTTTGTGTATGAAAATACAGTTTCAAGAGGTCGATTTTATCGCGTGGACTTATGGTCTAAAGTATGATTTTAAGAGGATTTTAATAAATAAAGAACAATGAATAAAAACTCGATTGCCTTACATAAGCTCTAAATGAAAACTAAAAGGGAAAGAACAAGACTAGTACCCCTGTTAAGTAGGTAACTTGAATTTAGCTGTCGGGAGTTACGGAACTTAAAACTTCTGAGCTGGTCACGACTGTTGATCTTCAAGTTAAAACTACTAGATTTATGTATTTTTCTTTTTTTTTCGTTTTATTCAGTTTTAGGGCGATCGTTTTTTTTTTACTGACTTAAAAAAGGGTGAGGTTCTCCATTCGACAGTACGTTGTTTTTTGTATATTTGCTACGCGATAATTACGCCAATTGTGGACCGATTTTAAAAAATATTTCCCAAAATATTTATGAGTTATGGCTCTAAAAACAAACGCAAACACTTACGTCAATATAGTCAATGTGAGTGGATCCTGGAGCCACGCGAGAAGTTCGGCGTAGACGCGTACGCCGGTTGCCATACTCCGAGACGCCCAGTACACGGTGAACGAATCGAACCAGTCCAGCATATCGAAAGTCTGGTTCAGGCGGCCATTGTTTACCCGAATATTGTCAATTGACGAACCACCGATTATGTTTTCGAGGATCCAGGAGGCTTGGGCTACGGGAGAGTCATCGAGACCGTGACCTGTAAAGAAATACCTTGTATGGCGTGAACAGAGTTGCCAGGTCTTTTGCGAATAAATACCGAACAGGGAGCAAAAAAAAACGCTTCCAAAGCGCACGAAGCGGCAACATCGATTGTCGATTGCGTAAAATCTGACAATTGAATAGTTTAAAAGGGAGAAAAACTTATCAGAAAAAAAATACTGAACCGCCCATACTTCGGTATTTTTGTTATACCGAACACCGAACACAGTGCTAAAATACCGAACACCTGGCAACACTGGCATGGATGACAATACAAGAGAAATCTATCTGTTAATTCCTTTGTTATGCCCCGTTTACCACTTTCTTTAGTTAACTTAAAATTTAATCCGTTAATCAAAATGTTAACTTTGTTAATTAACGATTAACTGATAAATGGTCGAAATTGGTGTGACGTACTTTATGAATGGACCCTAATCAGGATACGAACCCACGTTGTCCGGCCTCGTGGCTTGCAGATGGAAGTACCCAAAATTTTCCAAATAGAACTTAGCCCAGGTGGTGAGAGGGTACATTCGGTCCTGGTACCGTGGCTCCACTCCCGAGGGGTACAGCTGTCCCAGAACATACTTCACCAGCGTTTGGGGACGGATACTGGAAAATCATTCGGCATTATAAAAAAAATACCTAGCCCTCTCGTTCTGAGATGAAGCCAGTGCCCAGTAGTATATAGGTACGTTAGCTTATATACAGGGTGTAACATTCAGAACGGTCAGTATGGGAAAGTCTGAAACTATAAGACATATTGAGATCTGTTATTAAGGACCATGTCACCGATTTTAGTAATAAGAAAAACTCTATTCAAACATTTAAGTGAAATTTGTACTCAGCTCGGGAATCGTACCCGAACGATTTGAAAAATAAAACTAACATTATTAAAGAATATGAAATGAAATGCATTTTATTCATTCCAGATATCATGTTCCATAGTAACATTTATTGGTTATGATCTACACTATCGATATCCAAATAGAAATAATTTAAGTTTCTTTTTTCAAAACAACCCGGTTCGATTATCGAACAGAGCAAAAGTTTTTTTTTTAATCTATGAATGCAGTTTTTATTGTCATTAAAATTGATGACATTACTAACAACAGCTTATCGTATGTCTTATAGTTTCAGACTTTCCCATACTGACCCATCTGAATGTTACACCCTGTATATACCTCATGTAGGCTGGAATGATGATGATGATTAATAAAATTGAAATGGTTATTCTGCAAGCAGGCCACAAAGGTCTCGTTTACTCTTACATGTAACTTTTTTGATACGCCAACGCTTTCGGAAAGACCAAAATTGCCAAGAAGAATGCTCCTCGACAGAAAGACTTTTCTATACAAAAGTTATAATATTCCAATTCGCTTAACCATTACAGCTAAACAAAGTAAATTAGAAATATATGGATAAAAAAATGAAAGTTACATGGTGTTACATTTCCAAATTTTACGGTACATTGATGGAACTCCAAAATTGAACACCTGGTTCAATCAATCATCAGACCGACCTGAAAGGGAAGTTAGTGTGCAGCCCTAACACCTTGTCAGGGAAGAGGACTGCCATGGCATCCGCCACAGGCTGCCCGATGTCCCCGGCGTGGATGTAGAACCGGGGCTTGCCCAGGCGCACCATCAAATTCTTCAAGATCACCGCCATCTGGTATTGCGACATGCCAATCTTGTTGGTAGCCTGCACAAACGGAAAAACAGTCTGAGGGTTTAAAAGCACAATCTAAAGCTCGATATTTGACTAGCTTTAGGGATAAATACCTCGACTTGATACAAAAATCCAGCTCTCCATCCCGCGGGAATTTCTATACTCGTAAATCCCTTATTAGTGCACCTTCATGGCGCTCAAGGAATATTTCTTATTAGAACTAGCTAGTCTAAAAAGTCTGCACTCTGCAGTCTCAGTAGTATCTCGCCCGCCACTGCAGTCTAACATATCCTCATCAATCATGAGTCATGTTGCAAATGCAATCTATCATTTGGAACAGCTCTGAAGAACCAGCTTTAGCTCTCGAGGCCAGGCTTTATAGCCGGTGAGAACCCGGCGTTATCTGGTCCCCCCCCCCAGTCCATGATGGATTTTTCCAGACTGCACACCCTCATAACCACCTCAAAAGCACCTCATTACCTGACCTGGCGGGTGTGGAGTGCCTTCGGGGCACCCCCTTGCATGTCCTTATACATTTGTATTTAGTTTATAAGGATTTAGATTAAGAACAGAGCGTTAGAGAGCTCAGTACACCTGGGGGTGTTGCAGATGCGTTGCCAACCTAGAAGTCTAAAATGGGATACCTCAGGTGCCAGTAATTTCACCGGCTGTCTTACTCTCCACGTCGAAACACAACAGTGCAAGTACTGCTCCTAACCTACCACCTAAGACTATCCTGAAATACTGACCTCCGAGTACCCGAACCCTGGCAGATGGGGCACGATGATTTCAAACACGAAGTTGCACTCTTCACGTCCTCGGAGCAAGTAGTCTATGACGTGGACGAACTCGAAGACGGTGGTGGGCCAGCCATGAACCAGTAGCAACGGGAGAACCTTCTTCTGATGAGGGTTGGGAGGTTTCACGTGGATGAAGTGGATATCTAAGCCTAGAATACGTAAGCTTTTTTAAGGTTCCGTAGCCAAAATGGCAAAAACGGAGCCCTTATAGTTTCGCCATGTCTGTCTGTCTGTCCGCCCGCGGCTTTGCTCGTCGATGATACTGCACTGCAATACCGCGTAACCAACAATGGCTAATACAAAAGTAGCAAATTTTCATGGCTGAAAGTAGGTATCCTACTAATATTATAAATGCGAAAGTTTGTGTGTGTGTGTGTGTGTGTGTGTGTATGTTTGTTACTCCTTCACGCTAAAACGGCTGGACGCATTTAGAGGAAATTCGGTAAGTATGTAGATATATGGGCGTCTAGAATAAAACATAGGCTACTTTTTATCCCGATATTCCCACGGGATAGGGATAAAATCTCGAAATAATAACCGCTGGGTTAAGAATCGTGTCATTTAGTATGTACGTAGCTGGAAATCTGGAATAACATATAAATATACTTTTTATCTCCATATTCCCACGGGATAGGGATAAAATCCTGTAATTTCAACCGCTAAGTTTAGAATCTTGAAATTTCGCACAGTTGTTCTTAACACAACCTCAATGAAGACCACGTTCTGAATTTTGGGAATTCCCAGGGGAAATTTGTAAAATCGCGGAATTTCAATTGTAACCTACCATATCGAATAGTTTAAGCGTGCGAAGCCGTGGGTAAACTCTAGTACATAATATAAACACAATGATATTTAATCTTAACGCTCTCCTGAAAAAAATTGTCTCAAGTCAGATATGCGGTATTGCAGTATCATTAACGCTCTGTTCCACTGATGGTAAATGCAATAAAATATCGATATTATATTTTTATAAAAAAATATCGATATATCGGTATAATTTGTCAGAGAATATTCGTGCTCTAAAAACTTTAAGGCGATTGAAGTTGAAATTGACAAACAGAGTTGCCAACTTAAAAACCAAATTATCGACCAGAAACATAAAATACACAAAATATAATTTGCTAAATAGATGTTAGTATAAAAAACGTATTCCTCTTTAGGATTTTTGAATATTAAAACTTATAAATGTTTATTGGTCTGAAAAAAATATTGATTTGTTTAGATTTTCGAAACTTTGAATTTTATATCAATACACGCCACGCCGCTCACAACGACATTCTCAGAAGGGCGCTCGTTAGTGCCGACGTTCCCGCTGCTCTGGAGCCCCAGATTGTACGGAGCGATGGCAAGCGCCCTGACGGAATGTCGTTGATACCCTGGAAGACTGGCCGTGCGCTGGTGTGGGACGCTACCTGTACAGATACCCTGGCGGCGTCCTACCTACCAGCAACTACCAAATGTGCGGGGGCGGCGGCAGACGCCCGGAAACGCCTCAAGGTCAGGTCAGGTCAGGTCATATAGATGTCTCGGCGCCCAATATCATTTCTTTGCTTTTGGCGTCGAGACTCTAGGTCCTTGGAGTAAGGGTGCGCTGGAGCTACACAGGGAGCTCAGCAATAGGTTAAGGGAGGCAACAGGCAACCCTCGCGCTGGCAGCTTTCTCGCGCAAAGAATCTCAATCGCAGTTCAACGCGGGAATGCTGCCTGCGTGATGGGCACCACGCCAAGAGGCCCACCTCTCTTTTTTAATTAAAGTTTTAGTTTTAGTTATTTAAATTTAATAGTAGTTTTAGTCCTATGGATATTTTGTATTTTCTTAATATTTTCTTAATAAATCTTAAACTTTATCTGATATATCGAAATATGAAATATCGCACAAAAATATCGATACATTCAAAAAATAATATCGATATATCGATGTATCGATATTTTTTCAACAAGCCTACGGGTGTAGATAGACGGTAAAAGTGGCTTACTGGTTCAGGAACAGCATACTTACTGTAGCTTTGACTAACCCGGGCCTAAATTGAACTGCTCATGCCGCAATCCAGTAACCAGTCCGTGTCTTTTTTAACCCCCGACGCAAAAAGAGGGGTGTCATAAGTTTGACCGCTATGTCTGTCTGTGGCACCGTAGCTCTTAAACGGGTGAACCGATTTGAATGTGGTTTTTTTAATTAAAAGCAGTTTTTCTAGCGATGGTTCTTAGACATGTTTTATCAAAATCGGTTCAGCTGTTTTTGAGTTATTGAGCTTTGAAGTGACACAAGTGGTTTTCCAACTTTTTGTTGGTTATTGAGTACCAACCTTGAATATTGGTGATAAACTGAGCATACTTGTTGAGCCAATCCTCTCTCTTCTTGAAGTCATAGTCATTCGCCCAGAAGTCGAGGAAGTGGCTCAAATATTCCGCATTGGTGCCGTAAGTGTGCGCCGCGCCGTGCAACGCACGCGTAACGTTGCGCCTGTTGCGGATGCGCGCGCGCAGATCCGTTATCATCTGAAATATCTCCATTTTGTATTTTTTAACCAACCACAGAAAAGGGGTTTGTCCACGGAGTTTGCCAGTTCGATTGCTTTTTTTATATTGTTATTTTTTTGTTTATTACCTCAGACCTCTATCGTTTATAATTAAGTCCGTAGGTATCAACTACGTTTTTACCTAGTTCCTCCACTACCACACGTGCACAACATCTACCACTGTGCGGTACATATGCATGGCCGTCTAAAACCCACCCTCCTTCATTTCCACATGGATGAATTGGTATGTCACATAAACCGAACTATCACCAACACGAGCATCAAATGCGTTTCGAGCGACCTAAATACAAGCTCATTCTCAAGGCAATACTTGACGCTTTGCTTAAAGCATTTAAAAAAAAACAATCGACACTTTTTAAACTTAAAAAAATATCGATTTTAACTACTTTTATTTACATGCGTTTCAAAAATGAAAAATGATATACAGTATATTTGTCATAAGTGGGTATAAGTACGTGGTCTCAATTCAATAGATTATAATAAGGTCGTCGTACACATTTCAATTTGAATTAAAAAGATCTTGTACAGCCTTTATAGAGGCAAGAACCGTACAGGGTTGTTGACGGTATATTTTTGTTGAAGTGAGGATGAAAATGGCGGCCAAAAATGAAAGAATAAAATAACTTTATATGTATAATGTTACTTCGTCTACAGAGGGAAGTCCAAGAGGCTTACAACTAAGGTGCTTTCCTTTTTATAGCCTAATATAGCGCCATCTGTCGGAATTATTGTATAATCTACATATCTACATGCTTGCTAACTAAGTTGAAAGGAAGATTACTTGAATCGAACAGTATAAAATAGTACATTATGTACGGCACAGATGGCGCTGTTACTACTATGTATGTTAACGCTTTAACAATTTTACTGACCTCATCCGTGAAGTGCACTTTAAAAGGTCTGACACTAGAGTCTCCCGGTCCCTCGGCGTTCCCCCACCAGCGCTCGGGAACGCTCGGGAGGGGCCCTGGCGGAAACAGGGCCCCCACCCAGTTGGCAGCCAGGTCCAGGATCATTCCGATGGTAAACTTGTTCTGAGAACAATGGTGGTAGGAATATTGACGTAAGGCCGCGTTGCCACCAAAGATGTGCGAGGTGTGTTGCGAGAAAAGTGTTTTTCATGAGCCAAACCAATAGGAACTAGAGATGGGCCGGATCCTGGTTTTGCCGGGTAATGGGTAACGGGTACCCGGCATAACTTTTGGCCGAATCTGCCGGGTAACCGGCAATATTACCTGGCATTAAAATGCCTTTAAAATCCACCGCTCGGAAGGGCTAAGCAATGCGGGGTGAGGCAGAGAGTTTGACTTGTGGTTTTACATCACAATCTACCGAATTTGAAGTTGAAGTGATTATTGATTCACTTGACATTAAAAATTTAACAAATTAATACTTAAATAAATGGATCTCAATGACTAGTTACTATCATCATCATTATCTCAGCCGTAGGACGTCCACGTTGGACATAGGCCTCCCCCACAGACCTCCAGTTGCTTCGGTTGGCAGCGGCCTGCATCCACCGTGAACCCGCGGCTTAAACCAGGTCATCCGTGCATCTTGTTGGAGGACGTCCTACGCTGCGCTTGCCGATCCGCGGCCTCCATGTAATAACTACTACTAGTAACTATAATAATAAATAAATAAATGAGAAATAAAGACTTAATTTACTACTAAAATTTGTTAAAATTATAAGTTGATTTAATTACAAAGTTTGATTAACATTTTCATATGAAAACATTTTCTTTTTATTATTGCAGGTGGTAGGACCTTGTGCAAGGTCGGATTGCTACCACCATCTTGCTCGCTAATCCTGCCGTGAAGCAGCAGTGCTTGCACTGTTGTGTTTCAGGAGAGTAAGACAGCCGGTGAAATTACTGGCACTTGAGGTATCTTAGGCCTCTAGGTTGGCAACGCATCAGCAATACCCCTGGTGTTGCAGATGTTTATGGGCGGTGGTGCTCTCTTATCAGGAGACCCCCTTGCTCGTATGCCAAACAGTCGAATAAAAAAAAAACGCTTTATTTAGGTACCTATCCTCGCACAGCACATTCTAGTGGAAACAGCTGAGCGGAGCAAAGTGAGGTAAACGAAGCGTTTCTATTGGTTCATGAAAAATACATTCCTCGCAACATATCTTCGCACATCTCTGGTGGTAACGGAGCCTAAAACAATTAATTTGCTCACCAGCGACATTATGATAGCTATGTTTATTCAAGAAATGTGTGTCTTGTTAGTTTGTTTTTACTGTATTTTTGTTGTGAGTTTGAAATGTGTGTTCATGCAGTAGTGGACCTCCACACTTCTTGCGTAAACGTAGCTACCTACCATAAGATGGCGGGTGAGCAAAGTCATCGTTTTAGCTCATATGGACATGGACCTCCGCAAGTAACGCCTGATTCAATAAATTAAAAGAAATATTGAGGCTTTTACGTAACAGTAATATTATTGAAATATAATCGCTGTCTTTTATATTTTATTTTTATTTATGTTTTTTTTACCCGACTGTCTGAAATAGGGTTATGTTTTTCGAGAGTATGTATGTATGTATGTCTATTTATTTGATCTTCTCTATAGCCTAAAAGGCTTGACGGCTATCAACATTATGAGGTAAGTATCATATAGTACTATAGTATAATATATATATATTAGACTCATCAAAACTGATATAATATTTCAAAATGATTATGTTAACACTTTTAAGCTACAATACCCCTGGTGTTGCAGATGTTTATGGGTGGTGGTGATCTCTTACCATCAGGAGACCCACTTGCTCGTTTGCCATCCAGTCGAATAAATAAAAACTTCACAAGCGCACCAAAAAATTCAAGCAAATTAAAAAAATGTGATCAGCTCAAAAATTTCTAATAATAGATCCCGATCGACACTGTTCAAGTTTAAGTTACTTAGCAGAGATCTAGACTACTAGACTTGTTTTTTACAAACTTTTATTTAGTTTCACCTGTCCCGTTGTCTGTTTGTCTGTCTGTAATCAAATCGTGCAAGTGAAATTCGACCAACTTCAAAAAATTTGCCATATCTAATAGTTGACGCGTGCGAAGCCGCGGGTAAGCCCTAGTGTTAAATAAAAGCCAAAGCTTACCACTTTTCCGAAAACTGTGTTAAAGAGGTCTTTAGCCACGGGCAGGGCTGTATTGATGGTCTCAACGAAATCATCTTCAGAACTGGCCCTCTTAACTTCACCTATAACAGCAGCATCGGGGCTGGCTCTCTTAAGTATTTCACCGATATCAGCATTAACAGAACTCACTAATAAAAACAATAGTATGGGACACATTTTAATTGGTTTATAAATAATTAACATCCAACTGTTCGCTATCAGTTGACAAATGAAAATGAACGTTTCCGCGCGTAAAACAGGTTTCCAGTTGTTTAATTATAGTGTTTGCCCGCGGTTTTGCACGCGTAAATTATTAAATCCAGTAGTTGAATTGAAATTACGGGATCTTGCTAAATTTCCGTGGGAGTTTCCAAAAATCACATCGTTGTTTTCATCGAAAATACAAACTGAAATATAGATGCACAGAAAAACCAGAAAAATAAGACCAGCGCTGGGAATCGAACCCAGGTCCTCGGCATTCCGTGCCGTATACCGCTACACCACCGCTGGACAACGATACAGACACGAAGTTCTCCTATGCACCTCACATCTCAGTTTGTGTTGTTTCTTATTTAGCCACTTAAGCAGCGACACTAGCGACATCTATGCCGTAGCCCTCTTCGAGAAACTTTTCGGCACTCCATCGGAACTAACCGCTCACCCGGACAAGAGATATCGTTATCAAGCAATCAAATTAAGATTGTTTTTTTGGAATCTTTTTGTATTTTTTATTTCAATTACAAATTTTTAATAATTACTTTTTTTTTTAAATAAAAAATACAAAAAGATTCCAAAAAACCAGTCTTAAGTGGTTTTCATCCACAACCGTGCCAAATTTCATGACTCTAAAGGCAGCGGCTGATGTTTCTAGATTTTATCCCGATCTGTGGGAACGTCGGGATAAAAAGTAGCATAAGTATGTGTTATTCTAGGCATCCAATTATCTACAAACTAAATTTCATTCAAATCCATCCAGCCGTATTATGGTGCTTCCCACATTTGCTGTTATAAATGTTATATAACGTTATAAAACACGATAACATTGTCTAACACTATAACTTTTCTTACCACTTGTTAGATGTTTTTAAAGCTTCCACATTGGTATAAAAAAGTTATAACACCATATTTAGCACAAATTAGAGATTTTATTTTATTATCATATCGTTGTTATCGGTGTTACGTATAACATTTGTTACAATTTGTTATACAATGTTATAAAACAAATGTTTTATAACGTTATATAACAATTTTATAACAGCCAATGTGTGAGCACCATTACCGTGAAGGAGTAACAAACATATATGTTGATCAGGCGATCCGTTTGATCGTTTGCCCCCTGTTCCAATAAAAAAGTAGGTACAGTCAAGGGCGAAGACATCGACACGGCCAAAGTTAAAAAAATATGTATACACGACCTTAATGTTAAGTGCATAAAGTCGTGTATACATGTTTTTGTAACTTTGGCCGTGTTGATATCTTTGCCCTTGACTGTACACATACACATACTCGCAAACTTTCGCATATATAATATTAATAGGACTACCTGTTGCCCGCGACTTCGTTTGTGTTGAATTCGTTCATCGCCGCGGGGAGAACGATTGTTTCGAAATAATACGTTTTTGGTAAAAAAAAAAAAATATATAAGCTTTATTGCTGACTGTACTGTTTGTCGATTTTACTTGCATTGTCACCCCGTTTGAAAGTCTTCAAATTAACCGTTGAAGAGTTCCGTCCTGCGGAGACAATCCTGGCCGGACTACCAGGAGGATGTCACTACCAGATTATTGTACTGTCACGTAATTTACATAAGTACTTATGGCAAATTTCAAGTCAATCCGACTACTGGAAGTTGATCGAATTTAACTTGTAAGATCTGACTACAGACAAACAGACAGACAGACAACGGGGCAGGTGCAACTAAATAAAAGGTTGTAAAATACATTCTATTTTGTATTATTTATTCAGGTGTTCCATTCAATGTCAAATAATAATGTCATATGCAAAATTTCATGGCAATCGGTAACAGTAGTTAACTTACATAAATTTAATTTTGTATTTATTTTATTTTTTTGTACCTAATTATTATTATTGCGCCCTTACAGGGCGTCTTGGACTGACCGATAATAACTGAAACACCTTTTATAACTATGTACATGACTTTACAATGAATAAATGAATATTAATATGAATCATCATCATCATCAGCCGGAAGACGTCCACTGCTGGACAAAGGCCTCCCCCTTAGAACGCCACGATGAACGACAACTCGCCACTTGCATCCACCGGTTTCCCGCAACTCTCACGATGTCGTCAGTCCACCTGGAGGGGTGGGGAACGCTTCGTCTTCCGGTTCGAGGTCGCCACTCGAGGACTTTTCTCCCCCAACGGTTATCTGTTCTTCTAGCGATGTGGCCTGCCCATTGCCACTTTATTTTTTTTATTAATATGAACATCCACAGGCTAATTGTAATAAGGCTAGAGCCTAGGGCGCAAGAAGCAAGGGGGGGGGGGATTTCTGTATTTTTTTGTGTATAATTTGAAGTTTACTATGCATTAGTTTTCTAACTGTAATACAGCATTACATTTGTTATTGATAAATAAATGAATAAATCTTTGTAATTTTGGGAATACACGTACGTTTGACACTCGGCGCGAGTGCGATAGTGGGAATAGGTGGATAGGGCAGTGTCCCCGACTTACTGTATTTTACCCAGAATTTAGGATATTTTACCCTAAATTTAGAGTACTTAATAAGCATAAGCGTTTAGGGTATTTTTTGGGGTAGAAATTATTTAGGATATTTTTTAGGGTAAAGTTCATAGAGTAAGATAAATATACCAAAAGGAATAGAGAGCGTACTCAACGCAATTATCTGTCACCCCGTTTGACGCGACGCCATATTTGAAATACTACCGTGCTGCCCTCTGAAAATTGGTGTCAGACGCCGTATATATGTCGGCGGCCGATCGTAAAATCCGCCAGATCACGAATTCCTAGGCATATCGTGAAACGCCGCCATTTCATGATATGCCTAAACGTTGGCCAGGCATATCACGATGTGCCTGAGAAATAATACGGCAGATCGATTAGAGCAACGCATTCGTCGATATTCCTAGCTCTATACCGGGCACATCGTAAAATAGTTTCTTATTTGGCCACTGGTGGCGCTGCGTATGCAATGGCGGCCGTGACCAGCTGACCGCCCGTGTTTGTTTAGCGCGTGAAAATGTCGGCGTCGCAACAAAATGATCTTTAAACCGTAAATAGTGATTGAATTCAAAATAGAAGTGCAAAAGAAGCTTTTGAACATCAGCTCCGTTCTTTTTATGTGAATCAAACGGATTCTGTGCACAATGTGAAAAAACCATGGACGTCTGCCCGTATTTTAGAGGTTAGAATTTTGTTGGTAAATAAAGTATTCACTAGTTGTTATTTATTTATATAGAAAAATTTAGGTACGACGAGCGAAGCGAGGAGTGGTTAGTATTAATTGTGATCACGACGCACGAGCCGAGCGAGCGAAGCGAGCGTGCCGCGGCAGCGGCCGGCGAAGTGCCAGAACCGATATGGCGGCGTTTCATGATATGCCTAGGAATTTCATGATCTGCCTAAACTGGCCAAATCATGAAATGGCGGCGCTTCATGATATGCCTAGGAATTTCATGATCTGCCTAAACGTCACTAGGCAAATCGCTAAACGGTGAGTTATGAACGATATGGCGGATGTCCCTTAGCCAATTCATGAAATGGCGGCATTTCACGATATGCCTAGGAATTTCGTGATCGGGCGGATTTTACGATCGGCCGCCGACATATCGTCGCTTCGGAGGTAAAGATACTAAAGCGACACTTTGGGCCAAATTGAGTTATATATACCATCGGAATCAGCGAATTTTTCTGCATCGATCTATCTGGGTTTCGGGACGATCAGAGGACTTTTTGGCGCTTTAGCCCCTGAAAAATCAGTGAAATTTGGGACACTTATTACTAATCCGACGCTTAAATTGAGTATTTTCTCTTTAGTGCTTTTACCTGTTTTAGTTTCTAAACGATTATATTGTTAAGTCATTTGTAATTTTTCACCTTTAAATACATTTGGCGTTTTAGTACTCTGTGCATATCAAGAAATATGATTCTTCGTCGCTTTAGTAAATTGTTCCAGTCTATTCTGAAGTTTTGGATGCGTTTAGTATTTTGGTTAAACTGATAAGAATATATTTAAGTCGTTTGAGTATTTAGTACAAAACAGTTAACAGAATTTGTGGTGTATTAGCGTCATTACAACATAGCAAAAGAAAGAAAATATTTAAATTAGTAAAAAAACATAATATTAAAGGATTATGTTTGGTCCAATAAGTCAATAATCTGTAATTTTATTGTCAAAAAAGAAGTGTTTATGTGTGTTTCTTTTACGAAAAATCAATTATATTGGTCAGTTAGTAAAAGTAGCCACGATATTTTCATACGAATTGTAGATATCATGCCAAAGTAATCTGGACTTTAATCTTAGGAATTTAAGTTACAATCACTTTACCAAGGATAGGTAAGGTACTATGCGCGTATTTTATATCAACGCAATAATAGAGCGTGTTGGAAACAAAACCTATAATAATTGATTGTGATTACGAAAGGTAAGTTTGTAAATGAATAATTATTTTGATTATGTGCACTAACTCTATTGACTGTTATTAGAGTTAGGTACGAAGGAACAATATGATAAAAAGGTAACCTTATTGTGAGACTTCTATGTATCGGAAATAGGGTATGATATAGAGATATGATGAATTGACATCTAGCTATTCTAAACGTCCAGGCTTTACTATATAAAAACAAATCTGCTGTGATCTCATTTGAAATAAAACATGCAACTTAAGAACTATATTAAAAAAAACAGACAGACAAGCAACTGTACGACGGTTCTTGAGGCTACGTAGCCTGTTCCTGATCAGCGGACTGTCACCGAAGAGTCTTCGGGCCCGGCGCTCCACCGAATCCAATGCGGCTAATACTTGGCGGAACCGTCCCAAAGGCGACAGCAGTGTTCCATACAGGACCTTACTTGCGTTTTGCAAAGAGTAAAAAGCTGCTCTGGTGTGAAATACCGTTTCACCTTATATAGGACACTAAGTTTTTAGCAGCCGTTTTCGTTCTGGACTCAATAGCCGCACCGAAGTTGAGACTAGATTGAAGGTCTAACCCAAGATCCTCAAGGTGGTATGTATGTATGTATGTATGTAAACTCTTTATTGTACAAAAGAAAATTAACAAAATACAACTGACAAACTTTAAGATACTTGTACAAAGGCGGACTTATCCCTTTTTAGTGGTCTTTAGTTAGTAAGGATACCCTCCTCTGGACAGTAGGAGCCAAAGTGAACGGTCTCCGCTTAGCGGTAAACAGATACGCCTGTGTCTTGGCAGCACTGAACTGGACCAAGTTGGCCGAGCCCCAGTCGGACATGGCCTTCGAGGTCGAATTCGTCCGCTGTATCATAACCTCCCTGAGTGCCCGATCTTAACACCGCTGGCCCAGGCCCGGCCGTTAGAAAGGTACCTCTCTGCAATTTTGCGTCATCTGCGTACCCAAACACATCGGGTATGAGCAAATCGTTGATGTGCAGCAATAATAGAGTTGCAGATAGGACCAATCCCTGAGGCACCCCGGCATTGATTGCCATGAGATCAGATGAGCATTCGTCAATGACGACTCGTTTAGATCGGTTCCGCAGGAAATCAGAGATCCATGAGCATAGAACCGGAGGAATCCTGCTAAGAAGGCCTCTGTGCCAGACCCTATCGAATGCTTTGGAATAGAGACACAGCAAGAGCTTCACCATGCTTCTCAACAGGTTCACACCAAATGTGAGTAGCATATACCAGAAGGTCCCCTGTGGACCCATTTCGGCGGAACCCATATTGGCGGTCACTGAGGAGATCGTTACCTTCTAGATATACCTACCAGGAACTTAGCATTCAATACACGCTCCATTACCTTACATAGTATGGAGGTGATTGCGATAGGCCGATAGTTCGACGGGTCGGCACGACTGCCCTTTTTGGGTAGATACTGGCTGCACATTAGCAATCGTCCACGATACCGGGACCTGCCCCAACTTGAGGAAGAGCCTGAACAGACGTGTCAAAACCGGAGACAGTTCCGGAGCACAGGTGTTTAAAACAATTCCAGGTATAGTTTATTCCTAGTTTTTTTCACGTCCAGAGAACGCAACGTTCTTAAAACCTCCATTTGGTGAACTTTGACCTCCTGCTTAAACGTACCACAGTGAGAAATGGAGGGAGGCGCTACACTACCATCATCAAGACGCAAATTTTCCGCAAACAGAGAGACAAACAGGTTTGCCTTCTCCGCTGCAGTGTGAGCTAGCGACTTATCCGACTTCAGCAGTGGTGGCAGTGACGGACGACAGAAATTGTACTCCACCGATTTGGCTAAGGACGAAAACGCTTAAGGAATGTATTTTCTTTCTTTCTTTCTTTTTCTTTACTCTCAGAGGGGTAGGAAGCAAATTTGGCACCGATACAACCAACATGGAGGAATCGCGCTTTCCGTATGACCTTTTTGCAGGACATGGCAGCTTTGTTAAAGAGCTGTTTCTTAACGTGTACATCCGGTCCGGAGCTTTGCGACATCGAGCATCAGCCCACAGTAAGTTAGCAAATAGAGTGCTTAATAGCTTCAGCTTGATTCGATTCCCTTCTTGAAACTATTGTACCTTCTTGCAGATTTATTTCTTAAAGGTTCTTTATTCTTATGCGTTATATGTAGTGTCTCTACTGTATGGTTCCCTTTTCGGTAAGACTATTATCTGGTCTTATTTTGTTAGCTTCTTCTCTTGCAGATATTATCACTTCCAATTGCTTTCTCATTTCTCCAACAGTGTCTTCTTTCAGTTTCATCTTCATTCGTAGATGAGATCTCCTGGGAATTTCTCCGTAATAAGATACCGTAAATGGTTATGATCTGTATTTTCACCAAGTGATTGTAGGACCCTGAGATGACGTTCTTACTCATTTAATGTGGTCCGACAATCCTCTATTTTTGTATCTGCAGCCTTTACTTGCTAAGGGCACTGTAGTGTGCATCAATAATCTGTGATTGTTTACCATATCTGCTTGTTAGTATTTGAATGGCTATTTCATAGTTATTATAGTAGTCTCTAACCCATCTATAATCCTGCGAGGTTCACCCTTTAAGGTCGACTTAAGATAAAGTAGCTTGTCAACGTCAGGTATCGGCCTATCATGAATATTGGACTTGTATATGTCCCAAAATTCACACCAAGTTAACACATCTCCTTGAAATTCAGGTAACGTAAGAGTTGGTAGTTTCGCTGAAAACGCACGGCTTTGCTCCTTGTCGCTCTGGATCTCTCTTTTATTCTTATCCACGTTGACTGACAGTCTACATTTTAGTTCAGCTAAAATTTCTTCACCATTAATTGAGCGTTGCTCATATCAGAGATCTCGTCTGGTGATGGATTGTTTGAAGTCCGAAAATATCGAGTCGAATAAATAAAAACTTCACAAGCGCACCAAAAAAATTCAAGCAAATTAAAAAAATATGTGATCAACTCAAATATTTCTAATAATAGATCTCGACACTGTTCAAGTTTAAGTTACTTAGCAGAGATCTAGACTACTAGACTTGTTTTTTACAAACTTTTATTAGTTTCACCTGTCCCGTTGTCTGTTTGTCTGTCTGTAATCAAATCGTGCAAGTGAAATTCGACCAACTTCAAAAATTTGCCATATCTAATAGTTGACGCGTGCGAAGCCGCGGGTAAGCCCTAGTGTTAAATAAAAGCCAAGCTTACCACTTTTCCGAAAACTGTGTTAAAGAGGTCTTTAGCACGGGCAGGCTGTATTGATGGTCTCAACGAAATCAGCTTCAGAACTGCCCTCTTAACTTCACCTATAACAGCAGCATCGGGCTGGCTCTCTTAAGTATTTCACCGATATCAGCATTAACAGAACTCACTAATAAAACAATAGTATGGGACACATTTAATTGGTTTATAAATAATTAACATCCAACTGTTCGCTATCAATTGAAAATGAAAATGAACGTTGCCGCGCGTAAAACAGGTTTCCAATTGTTTAATTATAGTGTTTGCCCGCGGTTTTGCACGCGTAAATTATTAAATCCAGAAGTTGAATTGAAATTACGGGATCTTGCTAAATTTCTGTGGGAGTTTCCAAAAATCACATCGTTGTTTTCATCGAAAATACAAACTGAAATATAGATGCACAGAAAACCAGAAAAATAAGACCAGCGCTGGGAATCGAACCCAGGTCCTCGGCATTCCGTGCCGTATACCGCTACACCACCGCTGGACAACGATACAGACACGAAGTTCTCCTATGCACCTCACATCTCAGTTTGTGTTGTTTCTTATTTAGCCACTTAAGCAGCGACACTAGCGACATCTATGCCGTAGCCCTCTTCGAGAAAACTTTTCGGCACTCCATCGGAACTAACCGCTCACCCGACAAGAGATATCGTTATCAAGCAATCAAATTAAGATTGTTTTTTGGAATCTTTTTGTATTTTTATTTCAATTACAAATTTTTTAATAATTACTTTTTTTTTAAATAAAAAATACAAAAAGATTCCAAAAAACCAGTCTAAAGTGGTTTTCATCCACAACCGTGCCAAATTTCATGACTCTAAAGGCAGCGGCTTATGTTTCTAGATTTATCCCGATCTGTGGGAACGTCGGGACAAAACTAGCATAAGTATGTGTTATTCTAGGCATCCAATTATCTACAAACTAAATTTCATTCAAATCATCCAGCCGTATTATGGTGCTTCCACATTTTTATAAATGTTATATAACGTTATAAAACACGATAACATTGTCTAACACTATAACTTTTCTTACCACTTGTTAGATGTTTTAAAGCTTCCACATTGGTATAAAAAAGTTATAACACCATATTTAGCACAAATTAGAGATTTTATTTTATTATCATATCGTTGTTATCGTGTTACGTTATACATTTGTTACAATTTGTTATACAATGTTATAAAACAAATGTTTTTAAACGTTATATAACAATTTTATAACAGCCAATGTGTGAGCACCATTACCGTGAAGGAGTAACAAACATATATGTTGATCAGGCGATCCGTTTGATCGTTTGCCCCTGTTCCAATAAAAAAAGTAGGTACAGTCAAGGGCGAAGACATCGACACGGCCAAAGTTAAAAAAATATGTATACACGACCTTAATGTAAGTGCATAAAGTCTGTATACATGTTTTTGTAACTTTGGCCGTGTTGATATCTTTGCCTTGACTGTACACATACACATACTCGCAAACTTTCGCATATATAATATTAATAGGACTACCTGTGCCCGCGACTTCGTTTGTGTTGAATTCGTTCATCGCCGCGGGAGAACGATTGTTTCGAAATAATACGTTTTTGGTAAAAAAAAATAATAATATAAGCTTTATTGCTGACTGTACTTTTTGTCGATTTTACTTGCATTGTCACCCCTTTGGAAGTCTTCAAAATTAACCGTTGAAGAGTTCCGTCCTGCGGAGACAATCCTGGCCGGACTACCAGGAGGATGTCACTACCAGATTATTGTACTGTCACGTAATTTACATAAGTACTTATGGCAAATTTCAAGTCAATCCGACTACTGGAAGTTGATCGAATTCAACTTGCAAGATCTGACTACAGACAAACAGACAGACAGACAACGGGGAGGTGCAACTAAATAAAAGGTTGTAAAATAAATTATATTTTGTATTATTTATTCAGGTGTTCCATTCAATGTCAAATAATAATGTCATATGCAAATTCATGGCAATCGGTAACATTAGTTAACTTACATAAATTTATTATTGTTTTATTTATTTTTTCTGTACCTATTATTATTATTGCGCCCTTTACAGGGCGTCTTGGACTGACCGATAATAACTGAAAACACCTTTATAACTATGTACAT